>NC_064644.1:413264896-413567926 GCF_023864345.2 Schistocerca serialis cubense | reverse complement strand
CTGGTGTATGTTGTACCAGGAGAGAGGCAGCGTGTACCCTAGTGAGCAGGTCTTCATCCTTTTCTACGGAGGTTTCTTAGATCAACATCATAATGTTACCCCAGAGGAAAAAATACAGAGGTGCAAGATCCAGAGATCGCGCTGGCCATGGAACAGGATCCCTATTTTCAGTCGAGCAGTGAGGTATGTGTTGTTCAGGTGCTTGCTGGTACACCATGGTGTTGAAGCTATAACCTTTCGCAGGCAACAAGGGATTAGTCTCCAAGAACTGTGGCAGCACATCTCGCAGAAACATCGGATAACGTGGACCAGCGAAATGGGGAGGCAGCAAATAAGGCCCTGTTAGATGACCTTGGACAATGCCTGCCCATACTTTGACAGAGAATCGTTGCTGGTAGCGTACGATGTGGATGACGTGAGGATTGTCTTCACTCCAGACATGACTGCCGTGTCTGTTGAAAACACTATCAAGGCTGAATCGTGCTTCATCCGTGAACAATACAAACTGTATGAAACTCAGCACTGCAGCACTGTGGTGGATAATCCACTTGTAATGTCTCTTGCAGCGGTCTCTCCGCGATATTTTCAGAAATTTTATAAATTATATAACTCAGTACATATCTCGAAATATCTCTTCTTATCTTACCGATTATCAATGCAAAGTAGTTTCAAGCCCAATTATTCCTTGGAGCGTCCATTTACTCCATCAAATAGCTTCTCTGCTATCTATGTTTTCTCTTATGAAAAGAATAGGGACTTCTTGCCGATGAGTCGGGAAAGAAGGATGTGTATGTATGTATTGTTGGGCTAGTCGCCATCTTGATGAGATCCTGTATGAGAAGGAATTTAATACATGAACTAAACTAAAGTAAGTGTGTTCGCGTATTATTTAACTGATTATTATTGACAGTGTCTGCTTACTACGCTGTGTTGCACGGTATCAGTGGGGAACGTCTGATTTACACTGGACGAACCTGCCGTTTTGTATGCTCAAGATATCCAGTTACTTCAAATAAATAGGCTAACACGGTCTTACCAGCAGATCTCCGGTCTTCCCCATGTGATCACCGAAAGTTAATAATTATTACAAATGTTTCCAGGAGATCGACTGACAATTTTCGTCGCACCGAGACTTCGAAATTGCTTCACTGCCTTATGGAATTTAAGTTAAGCTCAATTTAATCAGGATAGAACAGTATTGAACTGTGTGAATGTGATAAGCCTGCTTTGTCAATGAAAATTCCCTTAATATACGCATGTTTTTACTAACCTGATCAGTGAAGCTAAATCAGGCTGGTGTGAGAGAGGTTTTTTAAATTTAGAAATATTAAACACTGACAGAAGTGAATGTGGGGCTCAAAATCCGTTGGTCTCAGTGCTTGCACACATTCTTTTTGATAGGGATGTATAGTCTATCGGTAAACTGAAGAGCAAGGGAGCGAGTCCCCACTCTGCCAACCCAGCTACGTCACAAGACGCTTCTGCAGGCTGTTTCACAGCGTAGTAACGACCCTGCCGCGGCGCGCGCTTTGAATCTGTGGCGACGCCGTGTACAGATAATTCTCGGCTGCGTTTATTTTTAGACAAATGCATTAAGAACATAAGGAATACAAAAAACGATAGCTTCTTCCAAAACACAACATTATAGAGTAAATATTATTAACATAAGAACGGATGTCAGGATTCTAATACAAACATAGAACCAAATGCCTGTTCATTTGAAAGTATGTTCCTGTATTGCTGTTCGTAAAACGAACCCCATTTAATGCAATCAGTCTGTAGAATTTTAGGCTTGTTCTCATTTTGTGTTTCTACTAAAAGAACTGCATTGAAATTTAACAATTCTTACAACACGAAGAATGTTTAAAAAATAAGCAGAAATTTATAATTTTGTGTGTTGTATTAGTCCGATTTGCACCACTTTTTTGTCACTCCCTTTGTAAACATGCCTCAAAAGTATGTGTATAACGTTATGCATATTGGGTATTCACTTTGTTGTCAGCTGTCAGAAAGGTTACATGTGTTTTGGTAGCATCAACGTTTACTTGTTTTGTATAAAAATAAATTAGAGAATCTGTATTTAGTTTTGTTATAAGAATGCAATAAAGTGTATGAAATTTTTAGAAATGGTAAATATTGCTTTTGGTGAGCCTGTTATGAGTAAACCAAGGGCAGACAAGTGGTATAAACATTTCAAAGCAGGCCTTAAAGGACAGCGATTTTACAAGCATCGATGAGATTAAAAATGCACAGTTAAGAGAACTATAAACTATTGGGTGAGGCAGACGTTTGCATAGATTGCAGCCCTTAAATTGGGACTGGTAATATTAGCCAATAGTTCTTTTTGGGTCGCCTCTTTAGTCTACATCTACATTTATACTCTGCAAGCCACCCAACGGTGTGTGGCGGAGGGCACTTTACGTGCCACTGTCATTACCTCCCTTTCCTGTTCCAGTCGCGTATGGTTCGCGGGAAGAACGACTGTCTGAAAGCCTCCGTGTGCGCTCTAATCTCTCTAATTTTACATTAATGATCTCCTCGGGAGGTATAAGTAGGGGGAAACAATATATTCGATACCTCATCCAGAAACGCACCCTCTCGAAACCTGGCGAACAAGCTACACCGCGATGCAGAGCGCCTCTCTTGCAGAGTCTGCCACTTGAGTTTATTAAACATCTCCGTAATGCTATCACGGTTACCAAATAACCCTGTGACGAAACGCGCCGCTCTTCTTTGGATCTTCTCTACCTCCTCCGTCAACCCGATCTGGTACGGATCCCACACTGATGAGCAATACTCAAGTATAGGTCGAACGAGTGTTTTGTAAGCCACCTCCTTTGTTGATGGACTACATTTTCTAAGGACTCTCCCAATGAATCTCAACCTGGTACCCGCCTTACCAACAATTAATTTTATATGATCATTCCACTTCAAATCGTTCCGCACGCAAACTCCCAGATATTTTACAGAAGTAACTGCTACCAGTGTTTGTTCCGCTATCATATAATCATACAATAAAGGATCCTTCTTTCTATGTATTCGCAATACATTACATTTGTCTATGTTACGGGACAGTTGCCACTCCCTGCACCAAGTGCCTATCCGCTGCAGATCTTCCTGCATTTCGCTACAATTTTCTAATGCTGCAACTTCTCTGTATACTACAGCATCATCCGCGAAAAGCCGCATGGAACTTCCGACACTATCTACTAGGTCATTTATATATATTGTGAAAAGCAATGGTCCCATAACACTCCCCTGTGGCACGCCAGAGGTTACTTTAACGTCTGTAGACGTCTCTCCATTGATAACAACATGCTGTGTTCCGTTTGCTAAAAACTCTTCAATCCAGCCACACAGCTGGTCTGATATTCCGTAGGCTCTTACTTTGTTTATCAGGCGACAGTGCGGAACTGTATCGAACGCCTTCCGGAAGTCAAGAAAAATACCATCTACGTGGGAGCCTGTATCTAATATTTTCTGGGTCTCATGAACAAATAAAGCGAGTTGGGTCTCACATGATCGCTGTTTCCGGAATCCATGTTGATTCCTACATAGTAGATTCTGGGTTTCTAAAAACGACATGATACGCGAGCAAAAAACATGTTCTAAAATTCTACAACAGATCGACGTCAGAGATATGGGTCTATAGTTTTGCGCATCTGCTCGACGACCCTTCTTGAAGACTGGGACTACCTGTGCTATTTTCCAATCATTTGGAACCCTCCGTTCCTCTAGAGACTTGCTGTACACGGCTGTTAGAAGGGGGGCAAGTCCTTTCGGGTACTCTGTGTAGAATCGAATTGGTATCCCGTCAGGTCCGGTGGACTTTCCTCTGTTGAGTGATTCCAGTTGTTGTAATAACATTAGAGACGATCGAACGCTCGTTACTCCACAAATACCTCCACTTCCTCGTATTCTGTACATTTTCTTGCAATACTAGATGATTATCCATCACTTCCGGACATCGAAGTACACCAGTAAGTATACAAAGTTAACTCACTGACACTGGCAACTAAGATCCCACGAACAGAAACGATATATATCACTGCACGCCGATCTACACCGCTAGACCGATAATGGGCAACATATTTTGGGTGCCCCTGTAGGCCGGTGGCAGCATTCTACCGGGAAAGGCCACTTCCCCACCAAAAGCGCTGCTCGCTCTTGAGTTTACAGACAGACTATAATACCTGTTGCACCCATACTCTCCATACAGAATCCTTTGAAGGCAAGTTGATGGGTGCTTATTGCTGGTAGTCAGCCTCGTGATTCAACTTCATCTCCTCAAAGTATGGTGTATGGACATGTCCTTCGAAGGAACACTGGCCAGCTCTCTGTGTCGTGAAAGACCCCACCTCTCGTAAGCTGATATCCACAGAGATAAACTTCGTCCAGTTCGGATGACGCCTGTTAGAAAAGCGTTCTCTGTACATTTCTGCTGCTTTGTGGACGCTACATCTTGCCACACCGTACATGAAATGCATGTCTACCAATTCTCTTGACGAGTAACATACCATCTTTGACTACACAGTAACACACCTCTCAATGGACACATCACAAGCTGTCTGATGCAATGAACGACTGACGCCAAAGATAGTCATGTGCATATGGTACAGGTTAAAGTGCTGGTGTGATGCATGCGGTTGACACATTACACACATATAGGTTGTGTACCATATGTCTGTTTGGCGGTCAGGCGTGTACGCTGTTTATCACCTGCTACCTGTTCCAGTGTACAACAGACACTTTGCGAGAGTGCGCCAGAACTGCATATGCCGATGCAATACATGCATTGAGACTGGTGATCGTCTCTTTGGACAATTATTATGAGCTTCGTTGCTGTTATGTGGCGAGTGCTGTGTGTGTCCATAACATACATATCAAAAAAGTTTTGCATCGCCCCGGTTCCCAGAACTCCTAAAGACAGATGGTGACTGTGGATAGTGTATCACAGACAAAGTGGCTTTGATTATTCAGAGATGTCACTAAACCCGCCCAAAATGATGTAAACAACCATCATGAGCAGCGCCTGTTAGACGGAGACCATGAAGGAAGGAGGTACACGGCTCGTGTTGTCTGTAGTTCAACCATGCCTAGACGGTCAATACAGCGGTTCGATCGTGTCCCCATCGTTACTTTGTGCCTGGAAGGGCTCTCAACAAGGGAAGTGTCCAGGCGTCTCGGAGTGAACCAAAGCGATATTATTCGAACATGGAGGTCGATGACATGCGTCGCTCAGGCCACCCAAGGACTACCATTGCAATGGATGACCGCTACCGACAGATTATGACTCGGAGGAACCTTAACAGCAACGCCACGATGTTGAATAATGCTCTTCGTGCAGCCACAGGACGTCGTGTTACGACTCAAACTGTGCTCAATAGACTGCATGATACGCAACTTCGCCGGCCGGAGTGGCCGAGCGGTTCTAGGCGCTTCAGTCTGGAACCGCGCGACCGCTACGGTCGCAGGTTCGAATCCTGCCTCGGGCATGGATGTGTGTGATGTCCTTAAGTTAGTTAAGTTTAAGTAATTCTAAGTTCTAGGGGACTGATGATCTCAGATGTTAAGTCCCATAGTGCTCAGAGCCATTTGTACCATTTTTTTGATACGCAACTTCACTCTCGACGTCCATGGCGAGGTCTGTCTTTGCAACCACGACACCATGCAGTGCGGTACAGATGGGCCTAACAACATGCCGAATGGACGCTCAGATTTGGCATCACGTTCTCTTCACCGATGAGTGTCGAATATGCCTTCAACCAGACAATCGTCGGAGACGTGTTTGGAGGCAATCCGGTCAGGCTGAACGCCTTAGACACACTGTCCAGCGAGTGCAGCAAGGTGGAGGTTCCCTCCTGTTTTGGGGTGTCCTTACGTGGGATCGACCTACGCCGCTGGTGGCCAAGGAAGGCGCCGTAACGGCTGTACGATACATGAAAGTCATCTTCCGACCGATAGTGCAACCATATCGGCAGCATATTGGCAATGCATTCGTCTTCATGGACGACAACTCGCGCCTCCATCGTGCACATCTTGTGAATGACTTCTTTCAGGATAACGACATCTCTCGACTAGAGTGGCCAGCATGTTCTCCAGACATGGAGCCTATCGAACATGCCTGGGATAGATTGGAAAGGGCTCTTTATGGACGACATGACCCACTAACAACTCTGAGGGTCCTATACGGAATCACCGTTGAGGAGTGGGACAGTCTGGACCAACAGTGCCTTGATGAACTTGTGTATAGTATGCCACGACGAATACAGGCATGCATCAATGCAAGAGGACGTGCTACTTGGTATTAGAGGTACTGGTGTATACAGCACTCTGGACCACCACCTCTGAAGGTCTCGCTGTATGGTGGTACAACATGCAGTGTGTAGTTTTGATCAGCAATAAAACGGTCGTAAATGATGTTTAAGTTGATCTCTATTTCAATTATCTGTACAGGTTCCGGAACTCTCGGAACCGAGGTGACGCAAAATTTCTTTGATGTGTGTACAATAAGTATGCATTTCTGACCATTGGTTTTCTATCTCAATATAATCGATGGTGGACCCAGTATCACCTGTTTTAGTTTGACCCAAGAGGTTTGAGACACACTGTATTCAAACATCATAGAAATGTTTCTTCTACCCACTCACTTTAACTTACACTCATACACATTTAAAACAAGTTTCGGATCATCGTATCAAGATAGTCTTAATCGCAGTGAAGTCACGCAGGGCCTTCTGTATTCCTTACATAAAAGCGCTATCAGTAAAGAGCCTCAGAATGCTGCCCACACTGTCAGAGAGATCGTTCATGTACTTGGAGAACTGGATCGGTTCTGTCACACATCTCTGGAGCACTCGTAGCGTTAGCTTCGTCTCTGAATGCTCACCATTGAAAACAACATACAGCGCTTTCTATTACTCAACAAGTGCTCGAGTCAGTCACGTAAATGACAGCTTATTTCGTATGATTAGAACATTGTTAGTGTTGTATTCTCCTTTTGTAGTCGTAGGCGGACGAAGAGAACAGCCAACTGATTAACATACACAGTGAAATAAGGCAACTCTTTATTTAGTTATTGAATGGCACTGAATTTTTATAGCTCTCCACTGATGTGACTGAAGTAAAACGTGTGGAATTGTTTTTTCAATTAGATCTCTTTGTTTGCCAAATACACTCCTGGAAATTGAAATAAGAACACCGTGAATTCATTGTCCCAGGAAGGGCAAACTTTATTGACACATTCCTGGGGTCAGATACATCACATGATCACACTGACAGAACCACAGGCACATAGACACAGGCAACAGAGCATGCACAATGTCGGCACTAGTACAGTGTATATTCACCTCTTGCAGCAATGCAGGCTGCTATTCTCCCATGGAGACGATCGTAGAGATGCTGGATGTAGTCCTGTGGAACGGCTTGCCATGCCATTTCCACCTGGCGCCTCAGTTGGACCAGCGTTCGTGCTGGACATGCAGACCGCGTGAGACGACGCTTCATCCAGTCCCAAACATGCTCAATGGGGGACAGATCCGGAGATCTTGCTGGCCAGGGTAGTTGACTTACACCTTCTAGAGCACATTGGGTGGCACGGGATACATGCGGACGTGCATTGTCCTGTTGGAACAGCAAGTTCCCTTGCCGGTCTAGGAATGGTAGAACGATGGGTTCGATGACGGTTTGGATGTACCGTGCACTATTCAGTGTCCCCTCGACGATCACCAGTGGTGTACGGCCAGTGTAGGAGATCGCCCCCCACACCATGATGCCGGGTGTTGGCCCTGTGTGCCTCGGTCGTATGCAGTCCTGATTGTGGCGCTCACCTGCACGGCGCCAAACACGCATGCGACCATCATTGGCACCAAGGCAGAAGCGACTCTCATCGCTGAAGACGAAACGTCTTCATTCGTCCCTCCATTCACGCCTGTCGCGACACCACCGGAGGCGGGCTGCACGATGTTGGGGCGTGAGCGGAAGACGGCCTAACGGTGTGCGGGACCGTAGCCCAGCTTCATGGAGACGGTTGCGAATGGTCCTCGCCGATACCCCAGGAGCAACAGTGTCCCTAATTTGCTGGGAAGTGGCGGTGCGGTCCCCTACGGCACTGCGTAGGATCCTACAGTCTTGGCGTGCATCCGTGCGTCGCTGCGGTCCGGTCCTAGGTCGACGGGCACGTGCACCTTCCGCCGACCACTGGCGACAACATCGATGTACTGTGGAGACCTCACGCCCCACATGTTGAGCAATTCGGCGGTACGTCCACCCGGCCTCCCTCATGCCCACTATACGCCCTCGCTCAAAGTCCGTCAACTGCACATACGGATCACGTCCACGCTGTCGCGGCATGCTACCAGTGTTAAAGACTGCGATGGAGCTCCGTATGCCATGGCAAACTGGCTGACACTGACGGCGGCGGTGCACAAATGCTGCGCAGCTAGCGCCATTCGACGGTCAACACCGCGGTTCCTGGTGTGTCCGCTGTGCCGTGCGTCTGATCATTGCTTGTACAGCCCTCTCGCAGTGTCCGGAGCAAGTATGGTGGGTCTGACACACCGGTGTCAATGTGTTCTTTTTTCCATTTCCAGGAGTGTATACAGCGAAGCAGCCGAATATACTGAGCTGCATTACACGACATGCCTGAATATTCGAACTCTGAATGTTCTAAATGCAGTTACTAAAAACACTTGTTCGCTGGACACAGCTCAACAGCCTGTGAACACGTGTCTGACATAAGGTCGGCGGAGCAATGTTGCGATGATTCCGTTCACGGTAAGCAGAAGTAGAACTGCAACTAAACTCCTAGCGGAACTGTCTCACATGTCCCTTGCATCCGTATTTCACAGGCTCGATGCACACGAGCAACAGCGGCGTCGGAAATCGTTTGAGTGCACACACGAAGCTAAAAAAAATGGCTCTGAGCACTGTGGGACTCAACATCTGACGTCATCAGTACCCTAGAACTTAGAACTACTTAAATCTAACCAACCTAAGGACATCACACACATCCATGCCCGAGGCAGGATTCGAAACTGCGACCGTAGCAGTCGCGCGGTTCCTGACCGAAGCGCCTAGAACCGCTCGGCGACACACACGAAGCATCGCAGCAATAATCGCTAAGCGGTACTAAATTGGAAGTCAAATAGTGTAGACGTAAGCAGGCGAAAGTAGG
This sequence comes from Schistocerca serialis cubense, assembly GCF_023864345.2. NCBI lineage: Eukaryota > Metazoa > Arthropoda > Insecta > Orthoptera > Acrididae > Schistocerca > Schistocerca serialis. The sequence goes on along the minus strand of NC_064644.1, from coordinate 413,558,751 downwards.
CGGTGTTTGCTCGTTTTGTTTATTAATACATTAAGAAACGCAACAGCAGGTTTTGTTCTCACGCAATGGTTAGATCACGGCTATTGAAAAAAGCGTTCGTGAGACTGTTTATAGACTTAAGACAACGTGAAAGTACATTCTTTATTTCCGAATTAATTTACTGTCGTTTGATGAATTAAAAGTAAAAGAACAGCTATAACGTCAACCGTTCACATTTTCCTAATACTTGGATAGTGACCGCACTCTATGTGCATTTTCAGTGTAGAATCGGCCAGCCAACGCTGTGTAACACATTAAGGCATGTTTGTAAAGTTATACGGTAAACCTTACACCAAAAGCGCGTACCGAAATTCGCAGAAGAAAGGTTGCTGAAAAATGTGAATGGTTCTGAAAAGCTTGCTGTTACCTCGAGAGTGAAATCCCATCAACACAAGGAGGAAATTTGCTTAAAAGAAGGAGAAACGTTCTGGCAAAGTATCGTGGCAAGAGGAATGTATCTAAATCTGGTTGCTAACAATCGTACTGAACACTGAATCAATTTATTACCGGAAGTGAAAGACGATTCAATTTATGTCACTACTGAAGTGTGTGCAATTATCTATTTTATGGCTGGAAAACGGTAAAGCATTGATTACATTGAACCGGTTGAGGTACCAGACCGTATTTTAAACTGTTACCGTTAAATGAGGATTTTTTCGTTCGGATGAAAAGGCTCTCGCCATGGAGCAAAGTATTTGTCCGTCAGCGCCATTTGAAGTTTTAAATGTCCTCATACGAGGAAAAAGGCCACCTCTACACCATAAACCGAAAATAGATTAACAGAGATATCTATCTCTTTTCGCTCCTGATACGATTTCACAGCAAAACCATCACAAAACTTTAGACAAAATTGAAACCTTGTGGCTTTCTTCTTAGTCGTATAATCATACGCCGTAAGAGATATACACTCCTGGAAATTGAAATAAGAACACCATAAATTCATTGTCCCAGGAAGGGGAAACTTTATTGATACATTCCTGGGGTCAGATACATCACATGATCACACTGACAGAACCACAGGCACATAGACACAGGCAACAGAGCATGCACAATGTCGGCACTAGTACAGTGTATATCCACCTTTCGCAGCAATGCAGGCTGCTATTCTCCCATGGAGACGATCGTAGAGATGCCGGATGTAGTCCTGTGGAATGGCTTGCCATGCCATATCCACCTGGCGCCTCAGTTGAACCAGCGTTCGTGCTGGACGTGCAGACCGCGTGAGACGACGCTTCATCCAGTCCCAAACATGCTCAATGGGGGACAGATCCGGACATCTTGCTGGCCAGGGTAGTTGACTTACACCTTCTAGAGCACGTTGGGTGGCACGGGATACATGCGGACGTGCATTGTCTTGTTGGAACAGCAAGTTCCCTTGCCGGTCTAGGAATGGTAGAACGATGGGTTCGATGACGGTTTGGATGTACCGTGCACTATTCAGTGTCCCCTCGACGATCACCAGTGGTGTACGGCCAGTGTAGGAGATCGCTCCCCACACCATGATGCCGGGTGTTGGCCCTGTGTGCCTCGGTCGTATGCAGTCCTGATTGTGGCGCTCACCTGCACGGCGCCAAACACGCATACGACCATCATTGGCACCAAGGCAGAAGCGACTCTCATCGCTGAAGACGACACGTCTCCATTCGTCCCTCCATTCACGCCTGTCGCGACACCACTGGAGGCGGGCTGCACGATGTTGGGGCGTGAGCGGAAGACGGCCTAACGGTGTGCGGGACCGTAGCCCAGCTTCATGGAGACGGTTGCGAATGGTCCTCGCCGATACCCCAGGAGCAACAGTGTCCCTAATTTGCTGGGAAGTGGCGGTGGGGTCCCCTACGGCACTGCGTAGGATCCTACGGTCTTGGCGTGCATCCGTGCGTCGCTGCGGTCCGGTCCCAGGTCGACGGGCACGTGCACGTTCCGCCGACCACTGGCGACAACATCGATGTACTGTGGAGACCTCACGCCCCACGTGTTGAGCAATTCGGCGGTACGTCCACCCGGCCTCCCGCATGCCCACTATACGCCCTAGCTCAAAGTCCGTCAACTGCACATACGGTTCACGTCCACGCTGTCGCGGCATGCTCCCAGTGTTAAAGACTGCGATGGAGCTCCGTATGCCACGGCAAACTGGCTGACACTGACGGCGGCGGTGCATAAATGCTGCGCAGCTAGCGCCATTCGACGGCCAACACCGCGGTTCCTGGTGTGTCCGCTGTGCCGTGCGTCTGATCATTGCTTGTACAGCCCTCTCGCAGTGTCCGGAGCAAGTATGGTGAGTCTGACACACCGGTGTCAATGTGTTCTTTTTTCCATTTCCAGGAGTGTAGTTCAGGTTTCTTTTTTTCATCCCTTCAACAAACAGTTGAAAGTCCAAACCGGCTGCATTCATGGAAGGCTGACGGCTCCAGTATTGGGATTGTGAATAGGGCTGTTGATAAAATATCGGCAGTTTTTCCAAAAGATATGGACGTCTATCGGCGATGTTTTATAAAGGCACATTTGCATGCCGTGCGTGAGTTTCCTCGGAAACGCGAAATCTTAATTAAATAATTAATCTGTGAGAAATAAATAAAGCCTATGGCACAGAACTGCAGCGCTGTGTCGCTGATAAAACAAAAACACAATTACGATACTCTTATGTTTGATTAAGGAGAGGGAGGTCTTGGACAAGTGGTGCTGGAAGCACGTATTTTTTATTGACTGGCACACCGCCATATTTAATGTTATATAAGATCACTGCGAGTTGCAATCTTACTAGGCACTCGAATCTGTAAAGAATTTATATTTATGAAAGTAAGTAGAATTATTTAACTGTAGGCTTATTCGTTGAATATATCTGATTTAACTAACTGTGTAAACTTTTTATGTTTAGTAGACAGTCACCTCTGTACGACGTATTGACATGGCTGGCAAATTATTCTAATATTGAGATTTAGATTTGAGTCCGCACCTACCGCAGCAGTCTTTGGAAACGATTTAAATACGAAGTCCGATTATTTGAGTCTTATTTCACGGTCAACTACGAATAACATTACGTTTACGAAAAAGCCATTGTCAAGCGTCTGATACCGAATAATTAAACGTCCAAGTTCCAGATACGCAAATATTAATTACAACCAATCACTATCATACAATAATACATAATTAATATTTTATTTTATTTTATTTTATTTATTTTATATTGGCGACCGTGACAGGACTTGTTATTTTGTCATTTGTTACATTGTTCTCTTTGTTTCATGTGAAAAATCAACTTTCTGGACCTGGACTTGACTATATGAGAAATAACAAAAATCTGAAGATATTTGCCAATTATAAAATTTTGCGGGAAGACGCAATGAAGCTTCCAGCAAAATAAGGTAAGACGCAGCATCTTTGCATTGGCAGGCTTGACCAGACGCATAATTCAGTGTATTAGCTCTTCAGTAGATTCTGTAGTATTTCTTTCGCGTGTAGCAGTTTTCAGTGATAAATTTCATTCTCAGTACTTTTCCTTAAACAATAACTTCTGCAACAATACCAATACACGAGTGTACAATATGGCCGACTTCTGTACGATACGTTGTAACATGGACAGCAGCCATTAACAATAATCCCATATTCAGTTTACATTTTTAAATTAACAAACAGCCATTGTTGCTACGAGCGATTCATGCTCAACTGCATTTTATTTTAAAACCAGTGTCAAACATTAATTTCTTGAAATATATATCACGTGTGGCATGGTCATAACTAGAAAACAATACGCAAAGATGGAACAGCAAAGACATACTATTCAGACGCAATCCGACTCGGACGAGAGACAAATGTTAGAAAATGACTTTACGACAGCAACCGGTAGTGATGATTCATCAAATATTGACGCAAGTGTTAGCGGAAATTTTGACAATAGGCCGTCCACCACAAAAATTTCAAAGTCTCAGTCAGAGCCCATGTTAATACATGACGTCACGTCTAATGACGCGGCGGGGGCAGAGACCTTGCAAACAGTAAACATTGCCAACATGTTACAAATGCTAATGAAACAGAACGCGGAAAACATGGCAACCTTAAAGGCACAAAATGAACAGTTAAAGACACAAAATGACGAAATTAAATCTGATCTCATAGCAATCAAGACAGGTAGTGACACTTTGTGTAAACGTGTGGAACTTATAGACGCCACACTGACCGAACAGATGACTGAACTCAGTACAAAATTTTCCAAGCTTAATACGAGACAAGAAAAGACTACAAATGACGTAGCACTTTTACAGACACAATTAAAAAACCTTAATGTCACGTGTGAAGCTCTTACTGAACAAATTCAAACATATCCTTCAGTACACGACAACCTTGAAAAACGAGTTACTGACGTGCAGAATAAATTTGACGATGTTGAACAACACCTGACTGACATCTTACAATCTGATGCCACAGCTCATTTTCAAAATATTAATAAAGAATTTCATGATTGGGTAGAGAACAAAGACAAACATTTTGATAGATGCATACGTGAAAATTTACCAACAATTGTGCACGACTCCGTAGCGGAATACATCACTAATAACAAACAGCTGATTAGTGACGCAGTACAATCCGTCACTGCACCCATGAGACAATTCACCGATCAACCACAGTCTGAATGTAACGAAAATATCAGTCAAAATGTACAGTTCAGAAACCAATATACATACGAGTGTGACGCACACATACCGCACACAACATACACACAAGAACAAAACACACCACGACAACAACACATACCACGACGTGCAACCACAAACACAAGCTATTATCATGGTAAACCACAGCAACATTATCGTAATTACTCGCCAGCTGAGCATTGCAGTAATTACAGTGGAACAAATCCATATCATAATGCAAAGGAAGAAGAAAGCTTAATAAAACACAGGCAATTTCAGGCTTTTATCCCAGAGAAACGAACCATTCATCCGGTGATTTTTCTTAAATCTTTTAGAAACGCATTTCCACGCACTTGGAGTGACCGGAAAAAGATTTCATATATTGTCGGTTACATCCAAGGCGATGCAGCTGTCTGGGCATACAGTCAAGCTGACGTATGTACCACGTACAGTGAGTTTGAGCGTGCCTTTCTGAACAAATTCTGGTCGCAATCCGTCCAGGAGCGACTCAGGAGACAAATTTTAGAACCTGAAACTTTTAACAGTAAAAATGGTAACTTACGCAGATATTTTGAAAAATACTTGAACATGGGACATTTTTTAGACGAACCAGTCGCAACACGTGATATACTCCGTGCGTTGAAGGCCAAATTGCCTTTCAACATTAAAGAAAAACTCTTACATATTCCGGATGACGATCCAGATTATTTTTTAACAGCTTTAGATTCGGTTGACATGTTACTAGAAGATCAGCGCTTCGCGCGGCAAAACAGCAGCCAAAGTGTTTATACTAGTGGTATGAAAAACATGCAGGCTTGCCAACTCAATTCTGGCGCGCCCACAGTTGGATACGCGGTACAGCAAAAACAGCAAACTCACATGCCGTCTCAATACGGAAATCAAAATCAACACGCGTATTCCAATACAAACAACAATTACAACAGTAATAACACTTCGTGCGGCAATCCATACAAAAGGCACCGCGGTAATAACAACAACGGTAACAACGGATACAAATGTAACAACAAAAACACAAACAGAAATAGAAATAATAATAACTACGAGCCAAGACAGCATCAAGGCTGGACTCGTAGCGATCAATACTTTCATTCAAACACTGCTTTACCACAGCAGCCACCAGGACAAAATTGGAGCATACCTTACAACCGACAGGTAAGTTATAATGCGCAACAGCAACAACAACCGCAAAAGTTTGGAGAACACAACAGGCAATATCCGAATGTGAATATAATAGAAATGACACCTGATACACAACCTCAATCTGTGTCAGTACCTAGTACAAATGCTAATCCAACAAACTAGAAACAGTCACTTCTATGCCCCTGGTCGTGGCTGAAGAATTCTTGGGGGGCGACTTCAATGTTAATCAGTTATTTGACACCACAATTGAACAACAAAATATTGATATGCCTAATAATTCTAAACAAAAGCTACCTGTTTTATTTATAAGATACAACCACAATGACAATATATCAGATGAACTTTTGCAAGACAGTACACAATGTCGTTCAAACACAAATGAAATTGTTTTAGCATCTACTACTGGTGTAGTAGGTGGGATTCCAACTACTATTATCTTAGATACAGGTGCAGCTGTGAGCGTTTTGTCTTTTAATTTCTATAAAAAGATGTGTGAATTGGAGCCTGTGCCTGAGTTTCCTGCCCAAAACTGTAAAATAACTACCGCTCTAGGTAATAAGTCATGTAGGGTTACGAAGCAAGTTTTTGTAAACATTAAAATAGGGAATGGAACCGTACAATGGCCATTCCTGGTTGTACAAAACCTTGTGACAAATTGCATATTAGGAATAGATATTATGAGCGAGAAGGACTGCATTATAGACTTCTCCAAAGGTAAATGTATTTTAAATGATAAAGGCAGTGTAATTATTATTGATTTGGACAGGAGAACTCTAAAGCATGACAAACACTGTACAGGGTACAAGGTTCAGTTAGTACTTGACAATGACATTCAAGACACGCACACACACTCATCTGACACAGAGCTAATGGACTTGAAAACATTGCTTGATCATAAGATAAATGAAGCTACAGCTCTCAGTGTACATGAACGTATAAAACTACAGGAAGTGTTATCCAAATATTTACAAGTTTTTACCAAACGATTAGGTGTTATCAACACGTATGTCTACAAGATTGAAGTTAAGCCTCACAAGATCTTCTACCACTGACATATAACGTACCGTTATCTCAACGACCTGCTGTGTGGCAAGAATTAAAACAAATTACAACATAGATTATAAGTAGTATAGAAATTTTCATTTCAGCGGTTCCAGTGACGCAGTTGAAGACAGAAGAACTTTTCTTTCAACGCCGCGGTACCACCGAGAAGACTGAATATTAAAGTAAAATTTATGATTACGTAGCAGTGAATGATATATAAATTTTTCAAGGAACATTTGTGACTGTAGGTACCACTGACTTGGTATGACACCTGACGAACCGACAGACGTCATCTGTGAAGCGATCTTTTACTTCGAGAAATAGATTAGACGCACATCTCTCAGCAAGAAAAGCATCTACCAGTAGCCAAGGCCACACAGACACTATACACACACGCACAAAACGCGAGGAATCGAACAGTTTTCCGTCTCTTATTATTTTGAATATTTATTGAGTAGCGAAAACGCCTGGTCTTGCCTACTGATGTAATGAATGTTGTGTCTAACCTATCTTAATTTCAGATGACATCACAAAAAACATCGATAAAATACCAGCAAAACCGTTAAAGAGGACGTAAATATCTGCAATCCATGTAATCAAATGTGACACAATGTAATAATTTATAGCTATGTAATAATGATGTAAACATGTTTATGTGTAACTGTATTATGTTTATGCTAAGAAAATATGTGACTTGTATATGTATGATTACTTATGTTTTTTTTTTAAACTGATGTATAATGTAACTGTTACTGTGTGAAAATTTGAACGATAACGAGTGCCAAAATGTGAAAAACTTTAAAAAAAAAATGCGTAGTGAACCACTGATCACGGACATTAACGTACATTACTAAGTCTGCAACTATGCAGAAACCTATGTGAAAGAAACTGTTAATGACATTCATCATGCATCGTACCTTTGTAAACGCGATGAACGATTTCTTTGATGAGTAACTACGAACATGTAGGTGAGCTATATTTAGCAAAAAAAAAAACTGAAAATGTGAAGTGCGTAATTGGTGCATCGTCTAGTGACATTACTACAGTATCTAACTTCAAGATGTTAACTGGACTAAATGGTCACAACGTGCCTGTCCAGAAAACAACACGACGAGTGGAAGAATTTTGGTTGGAACTTCAGGGAATGGTATGTTCTCGAAATGTGACGGACACACTTACCTGGACTGTCCAAGGATCGACGCCAGCTATGTGCCGTCCGAGGTTCTGCAACCAAGCTTCCACGGAATATCGAAAACGAACTGCATATGGACTAATTACTCGACGGGTCACGTCTGATCTGTAATAAACAATGCTTTTTGTCACAACGAACTGCATCACAACGACTATAATGGAAATAGGAAATGGACATGCTTATGTATCAATCACGTTGTTATACAGCGATGTTACTGTGATCAAAAAATTTTACCACGACGACACTAACCTGTGAAACAGTACTGTGCAGTAGATGAATATAAACTGTAATAACGACACGATGTGTATAGGTCAACGCACCTGAAACAACAGGACATTTTTCGTTGAAGCATTTCATTGCAATACTATGTAACTAAGAACATTCAACAATCTAAAGTTGTATTGTATTATAACAAATATTGTAATTTTAAAACTAAGTTACCTGTCATAGAATGTTGTCTTCATATGTAATCTTGGTGGAATATTTTCTTTGTGCAACGACTAAGAAATGCGCGCGCACACGAACAATATGAACTGCAATACTGAGCCGCGTGATCTAAATTTACGATATAACGGCAGTGTCGGAGTCACACAGACGCTTCTGCGCATGCGCGCACTCTGTTTAGCCAACATAAGAACTTTTTCGGCGCACGCGCGTCATTCAAATTTTGTATATAATATACAGTATAATGTAAGTCATGTAAATAGTTGTAGATAACTTAGATTTTCTTGTGCCTTTAGGTGAATTGCTCGCCTGCAGGTGTGTCCTTTCGCCTCGCAATTCAGGGGGCAATATAAAGGCACATTTGCATGCCGTGCGTGAGTTTCCTCGGAAACGCGAAATCCTAATTAAATAATTAATCTGTGAGAAATAAATAAAGCCTATGGCACAGAACTGCAGCGCTGTGTCGCTGATAAAACAAAAACACAATTACGGTACTCTTATGTTTGATTAAGGAGAGGGAGGTCTTGGACAAGTGGTGCTGGAAGCACGTATTTTTTATTGACTGGCACACCGCCATATTTAATGTTATATAAGATCACTGCGAGTTGCAATCTTACTAGGCACTCGAATCTGTAAAGAATTTATATTTATGAAAGTAAGTAGAATTATTTAACTGTAGGCTTATTCGTTGAATATATCTGATTTAACTAACTGTGTAAACTTTTTATGTTTAGTAGACAGTCACCTCTGTACGACGTATTGACATGGCTGGCAAATTATTCTAATATTGAGATTTAGATTTGAGTCCGCACCTACCGCAGCAGTCTTTGGAAACGATTTAAATACGAAGTCCGATTATTTGAGTCTTATTTCACGGTCAACTACGAATAACATTACGTTTACGAAAAAGCCATTGTCAAGCGTCTGATACCGAATAATTAAACGTCCAAGTTCCAGATACGCAAATATTAATTACAACCAATCACTATCATACAATAATACATAATTAATATTTTATTTTATTTTATTTTATTTATTTTATAGTTTCTTTCGCCTTTATATCGATATCGAAATGGCAATATCGAGTGCCGATATGTTTACTTTATATTTTTTCGCAGTTTTCGAAAAGTCTTTGAACTTGGAACACGTGAGGCAATACTGACCCTACGACTTATCTTAGAAGAAAGATTAAGGAAAGGCAAACCTACGTTTCAAGCATTTGTAGATTTAGAGAAAGCTTTTGACAATGTTGACTGGAATACACTCTTTCAAATTCTGAAGGTGGCAGGGGTACAATACAGAGATCGAAAGGCTATTTATAAATTGTACAGGAAGCAGATGGCAGTTATAAGAGTCTAGGGGTATGAAAGGGAAGCAGTGGTTGGGAAGCGAGTGAGACAGGGTTGTAGCGTCTCCCCGATGCTATTCAATCTGTATATTGAGCAAGCAGTAAAGGAAACAAAAGAAAAATTCGGAGTAGGTATTAAAATCCATGGAAAAGAAATAAATACTTTGAGGTTCGCCGATGACATTGTAATTCTGTCAGAAACAGCAAAGGACTTGGAAGAGCAGTTGAACGGAAAGGACAGGGTCTTGAAAGGAGGGTATAAGATGAACATCAACAAAAGCTAAACGAGGATAATGGAATGTAGTCGAATTAAGTCGGGTTATGCTGCGGGAATTAGATTAGGAAATGAGACACTTAACGTAGTAAAGGAGTTTTACTATTTGGGGAGCAAAATAACTGACAATGGTCGAAGTAGAGAGGATATAAAATGTAGACTGGCAGTGGCAAGGAAAGCGTTTCTGAAGAAGAGAAATTTGTTAACATCGAGTATTGATTTAAGTGTCAGGAAGTCGTTTCTGAAAGTATTTGTATGAAGTGTAGCCATGTATGGAAGTGAAACGTGGACAATAAATAGTTTAGACAAGAAGAGAATAGAAGCTTTCGAAATGTGGTGCTACAGAAGAATGCTGAAGATTAGATGGGTAGATCACATAACTAATGAGGAGGTATTGAACAGAATTGGGGAGAAGAGGAGTTTGTGGCACAACTTGACTAGAAGAAGGGATCGGTTGGTAGGACATGTTCTGAGACATCAAGGGATCACCAATTTAGTACTGGAGGGCAGTAGGAGGGTAAAAATCGTAGAGGGAGACCAAGAGATGAATACACTAAGCAGATTCAGAAGGATGTAGGCTGCAGTAGGTACTGGGAGACGAAGAAGCTTGCAGAGGATAGAGTAGCATTGAGAACTGCATCAAACCAGTCTCAGGACTGAAGACCACAACAACAACAACAACAACAACTTTTAAGTTGTTCTCTTGAAATTGTATTAAAACATAATTTTACTTTCACTGTGTGAAGGAGTCTTACTACTTTTTCAGCTTTGACCACGTCCAGTATTCCTATTTGACAGTGTTAAACAAGCATAGATGGCACAAAGAAGAAATCCGATTGCAGTGGGGTGTGGCGGCGCGAATGGAATAACAAGATATCCGATGTGAAGAAATAGCACACCAGTTGCGTTATAAGGCAACTTTTAACGCAATTAGTGTGTTATTTTTTCACATCGGCATCCTTCACAAAAAGTTACAGAAACTGATGAACAAAAATCTAAATAACAAGACTGGTCTTTGCGGTGGGTGGAGACGTGTGAAGAGAAATGCTGACGTAATCGACACTCGGCGCCACCACCAGAAATTGTAACGTTTAACTTCACCACGCAATTTTGACACTACAGCTGCTAGGTCGGTGGTATTTGCAGAAATGAAAAAAACGGGGAAGTTGACATGAAGTGTTCCGGACAAATCCTATATGTGACGAAACCGAACGACACACCCATCGGACACCTTTTGTTTTGCCACTTACCTGCAGTTCAAATGGTTCAAATGGCTCTGAGCACTATGGGACTTAACAGCTGTGGTCATCAGTCCCCTAGAACTTAGAACTACTTAAACCTAACTAACCTAAGGACATCACACACATCCATGCCCGAGGCAGGATTCGAACCTGCGACCGTAGCAGTCGCGCGGTTCCGGACTGCGCGCCTAGAACCGCGAGACCACCGCGGCCGGCTTTACCTGCAGTTACCACCGTTAGCAAAGTGGTTATCGCCAAGCGTGAACGTGCACCGTTTCCCCTTCAGTTCTTGCTCTAACAAGGGAACCTCCCCATCGCACCCCCCTCAGATTTAGTTATAAGTTGGCACAGTGGATAGGCCTTGAAAAACTGAAGACAGATCAATGGAGAAAACAGGAAGACGTTGTGTGGAACTATGACAAAATAAGCAAAATACACAAACTGAGTAGTCCATGCGCAAGATAGGCAACATCAAGGATAATGTGAGCTCAGGAGCGCCGTGGTCCCGTGGTTAGCTTGAGCAGCTGCGGAACGAGAGGTCCTTGGTTCAAGTCTTCCCTCGAGTGAAAAGTTTACTTTCTTTATTTTCGCAAAGTTGTAATCTGTCCGTTCGTTCATTGACGTCTCTGTTCACTGTAATAAGTTTAGTGTCTGTGTTTTGCGATCGCACCGCAAAACCGTGCGATTAGTAGGACGTGCCTCTCCAATGGGAACCGGAAACATTTGATCGCAAGGTCATAGGTCAACCGATTCCTCCACAGGAAAACACGTCAGATATATTCTATACGACACTGGTGACGGCATGTGCGTCACATGACAGGAATATGTTGTCGACCCACGTAACTTGTACACTTTGCGAATGGGTAAAAAGATTCTTCTACCTTGCCCGATGTACGTTTTCTTGTGGATGTGATAATCACTCCCAAAAAAGTGAGGAAAACATGGGAGTTTGTCACATAAACTGCATCAAATGAATTAAACAGTTTCACAGTCTCACAGTTTTCCTTGTGCTCTGTCAAAACATATGTTTTGTTTCGATGTTTGTTTAGGTGTAGCGTCCCCATACTACGGCGCAGTTACCTCGCATCGGACGGACGGACGGACAGATAATAATTGTCTGAAAATGAAGAATTAAACTTTTCACTCGAGGGAAGACTTCAACCAAGGACCTCTCGTTGCGCAGCTGCTCACGCTAACCACGGGACCACGGCGCTCCTGAGCTCACTTTATCCATGAAGTTGCCTAATCTTCCGCATGGACTATTCCGTTTGTATATTTTGCTTATTTTTTTCATAGTGCCACACAACTTCTTCCTGTTTCCTCGATTGATCTGTGTTCAGTTTTTCAAGGCCTATCCACTGTGCCAACTTATAACTAAATCTGAGGGGGGTGCGATGGGGAGGTTCCCTTGTAAGGAGGATAAGCAGGCTGCTAGCTTGTTGGTGTACAAAATATCTAATAATGAATCAATACTTAAATACACAGCTCTAAACTGGGAGTATACTGTATTTACAATGTGCAGCTGATATTTTGTTTAGCCGATACGTCCATGGCCATTCCGTGTATATATCGACCTGTCGACATTATTTCGATATTATCGAGGGCCGACACGGACACTCTTTTAAATATCGACATATCGGACTCCCGATATTTTTAAAAATATCAACAGTCCTAGTTGCGAACGCGTCTGCGCTGCCCCATTCAACTACAACGACTGCTGCTTCGCTGTGATCATCTAGAGCATTGCCATGTGTCAGTGGTAGAACGCGTCCATTTCGCATCGTCATCGCCGGAGTGCACTGCTGACACGTGCGAGAAATGACGCTGTGAATTCGTGATAATAAATCGCTCCTGTGCATCGAGTCACAAACACTGTACGGCCGCGGCGCGCCTCCAAACTCCCGGGAGGCGTTGCTCAACCCTCGCCGGTAATACTGCGTAGACGTGCAACGCCTTTGCGGTGGTCGACTGCTGGTGTGACGTTATCGATCATGGACGACAGCACAGTTAGTAACAAATTTTTCTTGTAAATTATAGTACGCCGTATGTGTGTGTAAGAATATGTAACTGTTGTTGTTACCATTGTTGTCTCCTGTCCAAAAACTAGCTTGAGGCAACTCTCCCTGTTAAGCCTGGTTTACACGACGACATTGGGTTGCGCACCCGTTGCCTGGAATGAGTCGCACGCAAGTGTTTTCATATATGACTGTAGACACGGCGACTCCAGTATACACTACAGTTTCGTCGTTTTGTGAGTCTCTGAGTCGTGTCTAAAATGAAAGTTCTGGCAGCTGCACGTCGCAGGAGTTGTGACGGAGCTTGTTGCGTGGAATCGCTGCATAAGAAAAAAAATAAGAAGCGTGTTTCGATTCGTGACTGGATGAAGAAAAGAGGTCAGCTCGGTTGTTCAGCATTCTTGCTGAATTAATTTATAACGGAAATTCCAAGAAGTTTTTTTAATTATCTTAGATTGTCACCAGAACTGTTCACTTTTCTTCTGAATATTTATAACGGAAATTCCAATAAGTTTTTTTAATTATCTTAGATTGTCACCGGAACTGTTCACTTTTCTTCTGAATAGACTTAATTATGCTATAAGGAATAAAGGTACTGTAATGCATGAAACACTGTCCCCAGAACTGAAATTACATATCATATTGCATCTATTACAATCGAGAACACTCGGCATGCTACAAGATACGGTTAGTTGGTGATGACGCTGTTTCATTAACACCAATAATATTAACATTAACAGTAAAATTATTAACATTAGCAACAATAATTACTTGAAGCAGGCCGCATTAAGAAGAGAATGGTTTGCAAAATGCTCTCTTGAAGAGATCTGTAAAGTGTCAATATTTCAAAATTCTAACATGTCTGAATGGGGAGCATTGCAGCGACGTATTAAATAGACGAATATTGAATAAAGAATGCAGTTTCTGGAATCTGTATAGCCTTCCCTCCTGTTAACAATAATCTTTAAAAAAGAGTTGGCCAACATGAATGATGGAATTTTAGTATTGTTAGACGAGCGCAGTTCCACAGCTAGAATTACACTTGCTTGTATTTTTCTTAATTCAGTTGTATATGTGGCCCTAACTCAATAAATTTTGCCCTGCAGCTCAGATGTTGTCAAACCATCTGTTATGGTCGCACATGACGGTCTCAGCGGCAGCAATATATTGCTTATTTTTGCAATCAGCATCACTGAAATCCCACAAAAACCTACGCAAAGCATAGATATCCAGAAAGCGAACATTCATATTTCAGTTTGTCTACACCCTACGAACACACATAACCTCAAAACTCATCTAACTAGTATCGCCGAAGTTGGAACACGCCGAAAGTGTTTTTTTTTTCACCAACGAGTTGCGCAAACGCGCGGTGCGCATGCGCAGTGGCCGGTAGCGCAGTTGCCTGCAACCTAGTGTCGTCGTGTAAACTAGGCTTTGGTCTATTCTGCACGAACCTCTTCGTCCTTGCGTAACTACTGAACCAACATCGCCGGCCGCGGTGGTCTAGCGGTTCTGGCGCTGCAGTCCGGAACCGCGGGACTGCTACGGTCGCAGGTTCGAATCCTGCCTCGGGCATGGGTGTGTGTGATGTCCTTAGGTTAGTTAGGTTTAAGTAGTTCTAAGTTCTAGGGGACTTATGACCTAAGATGTTGAGTGCCATAGTGCTCAGAGCCATTTTGAACCAACATCCATTTAAATCAGCCTACTGTAACGAGGCCTGGGTAGTCTTCTACAACTTTTACACCCAACATCTACCTCCATTACCAAATGCATGACTTCTTAATGCTTTAAATATGATCTATGAACAGATCCCTTCTTTATTAAAGACGTACCATAAATTTCAAATCTTCGGAAATCT
This sequence comes from Schistocerca serialis cubense, assembly GCF_023864345.2. Lineage (NCBI taxonomy): Eukaryota > Metazoa > Arthropoda > Insecta > Orthoptera > Acrididae > Schistocerca > Schistocerca serialis. The sequence continues at coordinate 413,543,507 of NC_064644.1, read as the reverse complement.
AAATTGATCTCACAAAAATTCTGTGATCCCGAAAAGGTTTCCTGGAAAAACGAGGTGCGTTAGTGTAATCCTCTCGTGTCGTTTCTATCGTAGGCTTCAGTTCATCCGCAAACCGCAGACCCAGTTACTTAACACGTAGTTTGCTTATCTTAAATATTCAGTTACGTGCGCTTGTGCGATACAAACGCTTAACTGCAGCAGGAAAGAGAAAAGCTCGCCTGGAAAAACCACAGTAAATGTAATCTGATGACAGCAAATTAGTCGCTACCTTCGGAGACAAAGGAAGATTGTAGAGTTTGCGTTAAGAGGTTTTATCGCGGCAGTTTACTGTGGGGTTTCCTAATGTCTCTCAGATAAACTATCCAGGCATTAGTCGCGTCTTCGTCTTTGTTACGGAGTTTTCCCGAACGCAATAGCTACGCCAGCATATGATTTCAGAATGCTACCCAACCTAGCTAGTAGATCGCTTATCGTTTTTAAGCTTTCAATTTTTGATTGTGTTCACTCATTGAAACTCAACACTAACTTTCACAGAGATACAGATTTCTGCTCCAGAAAACACTGTGACTAGTGCTTGCAATGTAAACTATTATATCTGCCTAGTTCCTCAATGAACTAACTTTGGTTTTCTTCAGTCAGCCGGCCGGAGTGGCCGAGCGGTTCTAGGCGCTACAGTCTGGAACCGCGCGACCGCTACGGTCGCAGGTTCGAATCCTGCCTCGGGCATGGGTGTGTGTGAAGTCCTTAGGTTAGTTGGGTTTAAGTAGTTCTAATTTCTAGGGGACTGTTGACCTCAGATGTTAAGTCCCATAGTGCTCAGAGCCATTTGAAGCCATTTCTTCAGTCAGAAGCTGTTGCTCTTGCTCTTCCTAAGCGAAGTGCAATTCACAAGCTGTGCAATTTATATGTGATGAAAACAAATACTGGAGTTGAGCTGTTCTGCTCTACTCAATACGCCCACTTCACTATTGCATAATTTGAGTGTCATTACAATACGAAGTCTTTCCTTTGCGGTCCGTGCATTTCGTCGACGATGACTTAGGTTATATTTCCTGTCACTACACCTTATCTGTTTGTCGCCAATATTTGTTGCAACTAGTTGCATGATATGGACGAAAATACAATGTCTCAAATTGCTCTGAGCACTAAGGGACTTAACATCTGAGGTGATCAGTCCCCTAGAACTTAGAACTACTTAAGCCTAACTAACCTAAGGACATCACACACATCCATGACCAAGGCAGGATTCGAACCTGCGATCGTAGCGGTCGCGCGGTTCCAGACTGAAGCACCTAGAACCGCTCGGCCGCAACGACCGGCATACAATGTCTGCAGCTAACTTTTATGAAGCGAGAAATTTTGGGCATCTCGTTGATGTTACTACAGGACTATTCAAAAAGAAGGAATAAATTTCAAACACTTATTGCTTGGAAACTACAAAAGATAGAAAAACAATTCCAACTATCCTGGAAAGAAAAAAGTTCAAATTTTTGTGCATTCAGTGTTTTACAAATATCAACACGGTGGCTCATTTCCTCCCACACATGAATCCCTTCTTTTTGATTATCCCTGTATAGAAGATGGCTGGAAATAGAGCAGATTCTTGAGGGAGACTGGAAGAGCGCTAATTAACACGGTGATTGTCTACGATCTTGCAGTTATAGGGTAATTTTCAGCACCAGCTCTGGGAAGTGTAAATTTGGCCAGCAGAAGTGAAACACGTTCGAAGAGTTCACTACAGCTCCCTAACAAATGTATTTGCAAATTAACTGTAGTCGAGTAATCGCATTTTTTGTGATGCAAATTGCGTGAATGGTAACAGTGCAGAAGTAATGTCCGTGTGAACAGTTCGTTCTGTTTAACGGAGAATCGCTGTGTTATTATTCACAGTATCTGCGGACAGTGGCGTCCGTGTAGACCTGCAAATAAGTCCCGCTAGTTTAGCAGAGCTGAAAATTTGTTACCCATTTATCATTGGAATTCTAGGAATGGCGTTACGAAATAATGTGCGTTCTTGACAATGAAGTCGTAGATTACATTTTTCCCTTGGTTTTTTACATTGTGCTGTTAATTATGTGTGAATGTATGGCGGGCGTTTGCATTTATTTTGTCCCACTTCTGTCAAGCGTTATTCTAAAATTGTTTTCCGTCTGTTGTAAACTCGTTCACCCCCACGTTTCCAGATCTGTAATAAGTCAGTTATGGCACAAAAATTAATATATTTCTCTTGACCTTCTTTTTTCTTGTTAAATTTAAGTGCAAAATTCGTCCCAGCGCAGTGTTTCGAGTAAACATAGTCTATGGCTCCCATCGAATTTTATTTTGTATTCTGCTCCATTGTTTCGTTTCTAGTGAAAGAGAAAGCAAAAATGGAAATGCGGGAGAAAATTGAGAAGTTAAAAACTTAAAGAAGTTGTGAAACTTCATTGCCAAGGGACAGAGGATAATTAGGACGAATTATCTGTAAATATGGGTTAGAAATCAGGAAGAAGAAAGTAGCCTTCTTGAGTTTTCCGATATAACAGGAGAAGGAAACACGTTTGAGTGGCAACTATTCAGTTTGGCAGTAGTGCACTTTTAGTGCTTACGACCTCACTGTCATAGTTGGTTAGGTAATAACTGTGAAATTTAGGTCATGAGGGAAAGAAAATACGGAAAGATTTTGTGAGAAATAACACATTACACACATAGAAATGTGCTCTCTGGGACGGTTAATTTCTATTCAGGTAAAAGGCTTGGAAACAGTACTCGGAAATAAAAAATGATGACGTAGAAAGTGGCTGAAAAATGACTGATAGAAGATCATGTAATGAAACGGAATAAAACGAAAAGATTCAACAAGTGCTCACTTCCAATAACGAAATACACTCTGTCAGTTCAGAAAGTTTTGGGATCGGTTTAGTAAAACCGTTTACGAGACTGCGTAACTGGACAGTCAGCTACTAAAATTAAAATTATTTGCATTGTATATAATTAAGCCCCCATGCACGTGGCGACCCTGCCAGGATCGTCCCTTGGAATTCTTCTGATTGTAAAAATAGCAGACAGTAGTATTGTTGTAGTAATTTGTAGTTTAGTTATTGTATGCATGTGTAGATTTGGTAATTGTCATTCTTTTAATGGTATATTGGCAGAATTTAATTTTTGATGTCCTGTATACAGGTCTGACAATTTTGTGCAATTGTGAAGGTTCTAATTGTTCGTTAGGCGTGTTTGTCGGGAAATATTTCGTGTGAATGGTATTGTTGGAGATAAAGTCTCATTGTGTGTAATTTTCGTATAGTCACGAGTTTTGTATGGTTTATAAATGATTACGCGATCGATGAAAAAGGCAAAAATGATGAATAGTCAGAATAACGAAATTGTTGACATGGCGAACTCGCCAACACAGGAGAACAGAATGATGAATAATGAAGTGGAAAACAATTTAATAAGTCGGGAAAATAGTCCAGAAACAGTTCAAAATTTTTCACAATCAAAAAATTTTCAGAATACGAGATTAACGACAGAAGATATGGAGCAGTTGATGAGTGCTATATTAAATTTGGGATCACGAATGGAAACACGGTTAGACTCACAAATAGGAACAATTAAAACTGAGATAGGAAGAATTAAAAGCGAAGAGGGAAGCTTTGACAACACGATTAGACTCACGAATAGGGACATGTTTCAAAAATACGAAAGATGAATCAAAGAAAGAAATTAGAGAAGAAGTACAACCGATTTTGAATGCTCACAATAATAGTTTAATTTCAATAGAAATTAGACAAGAGGAACAGGACAGAGAACAGGAAGAAAGAGATCGTGTGATAGTACAGAAATTTTCAGAGTTAAATTTACAACGTGCACACGATAAGGATGAAATATTTGAAAGAATCGAGGAATCTGTACCAATTGACAGAATAAATAACCTAACGCAACAGTATGAACAGTTAACTACTAAATGTGTCAATACCGAAACCCGAGTCGCGACACTTACGGAAGACGTAAATAAACAGAAAGAACAGATAGGTGACTTATCGGAAAGAAGTGAGGAGATTTCAGATAAACTGACAAGTTTTAGTTTAAATGGGGAGAGAGATTCAGATGATACAGCTCCATTGCCATTTTCAGAAACCGAAGAGTACCAGAACATAAATAAGCATGTTGAAAATCAGGGAAAATTTAATGAACGCGTTAAAAGGGAATTTGAGGCATTACGAAAGCAAGTCAAACAAATTGAAGGCGAAATCGTAGGAAAAGACAGCAGAAGAAATTTAGAATCACAGATAGCAGAGGGCTTTGAAGACAATAATTTATTTCATTTACGGGATGCAACAAGAGAGCGCCAGGCGCGCGAACTTGACAATAATCGACATTCGGACTGGGACAGACGCGGTAGGACTTTGTCGCCACGAGGAGAAAACTTTGACTATAAAAACTTCTTAACTGTTCGGAAATTTAAGATCTTTCGCAATTCTAAGAACGACATACATCCATGTTCATGGTTACATCAATTTATGTACGCACTTCCACCAAATTGGCTACTAAGTCACAAACTGGAATTTATGTGTGGATATTTAGAAAACGAACCGGCGACGCGGATGCGCGCACTTATTAGAGATTGTAATAATCTAAATGATTTTTATCATGCATTTCTATCGGCATATTGGTCCGAAAACACGCAAGACAGAGTCAAACACAGTCTTATTATGCAGCGTAATTTTAAACAGTCTGAGTTCCGCACGCCAGCAGAATACTTTGAAGACATGATTCGAAAGAATCAGTTCCTTTCATGCCCTTATAGCCCGACTGAATTAATTCGCATTTGTTTAACTAAGCTGCCACAATCCATAAGACAAATTGCTTTAGCCGGAAGATGTAAAGACGACATTGAGACTTTTAAGACGTTGCTACAGGAACTTGAGTATGACAACGACGACGGGACTTCTTGTAATTTTTTCAGTAACGGTAATCACAATAGATTTTCAGAGAGAAGGGATAATGATCGGAACGGACGTTATATGGGTAATTTTGAGAATGACAGACGAAACAGACAGGACAATAGATACCAGCCTTATGACAATAACAGACGTTCTAACAGAAATTACACAGACAATTATAATAACGGTAATTCCTACCGGAATGATCAATCATACGGAAACAGTAATCGGTATCATCAAGACAGAAATTATTCATACAATAATAGAAATTCTTACTACAGAAATAACCAGGGTAGTAGATGTAACAGTAATTTCAGAAGTGACAGTCGAAATTACACAAGAAGTAGTCATGCAGACAGACAGGAAAATAGAAATTTTAATAATAGGCACAACCAAGAATTTACATCTAACAGACAGGAGGGGCCTAATTGGCATCCTCCGCGTGACAGAAATTCCGAGAGACAAGTGCAAATTGAAGAAATTGATCCGCGAAATGACGCGAATAATTAGTGTCCTCAGGGGATTCACTACACTAAGTGAATATGTGCCATAGCGTGCACAGGGCCCCGAGCTGTAGTGGTGCTATTTCCCTTTTAGTTTTCTGCACTGCTGCCTACTCTTTTACTGTTCTTTGCATCTGTCAAAACAACTCTTCAACTATCAGTCTATCTAGAGAGTCGGTAAAAAATAACCGGATATGACTATTTTACCCAAAAGTGATTTCGGAAATTACCGTTTGGACTTACTTTATCTTCTGCAGCATTCATTCGTAGTTTAAACGAAATTTTACCTGTTCATCTTCGTGACAATATTACTTCATATGTTGACGATATTCTTATTGCTAAACGTTCTTGGAGTGAGCACAACAAAATTTTGGATTCATTATTACGTATTTTTGCAAGAGTTGGCATTACAGCGAACTTGGAAAAATCTGAATTTGGTCGTTCTCAGGTGAAATTTCTTGGTCATATTATTTCTACAGAAGGTATTCTTCCTGATCCAGAGAAACTAGACGCTATTCGTAATTATGCTGTCCCTACTACAAAACGTGATGTTCTTAGTTTCATTGGTGTCTGTAATTTTCTTAGACGCTTTGTTCGATTGGACGATTTGGCCACACCTCGTTTATGTGAACTATCTGGAAAGAATTCTAATTGGTGTTGGGGTGAGGAAGCTCAGTCAGAATTTGAACAACTTCATGAGGAGAAAGGAAAGCGTAGCGATAAGACAGTATTATTTAGTTCGCAATGATGTTCTTTTTAAACGAAGATCGGTCGACAACTCTGTTTGGTTAGTTTGTATTCCTGATGAGTGGGTTAATAAATTGATTTGATACACACATTTCAGTTATGCACACTTTGGTCCCAGAAAATGCTTTCATAAATTACGAGAAAATTGCTACTTCAGTAATATGGAAAAACGTATTCGATGTGTTCTTGCCAAATGCAAATTATGTCAAAAGGCTAAGCCGCCAACGATTTCTCACAGAGCACCGTTGTTTCCCATCATTCCAGCGAAATTAAAGGACATGGCTGCAGTCGATTTGTTCGGTCCAGTGGTTCGTTCTACTAAGGGTTTTGCGTACATTTTGATAGCAGTGGAACTGACATCAAAATATGTGGGTTTTACACCTTTACGCAAAGCAACAGCTCGTTCAGTATCTAATGCTTTCATCAAACATTTTCTTAAAGAAGTGGGTCTTGTTGATAAGGTTATATCAGATAATGGATCACAGTTTCGCTCTAAAATTGGGCTTCGTACTCTACGGCATCGTAAGATTAAACCAATTTTCATTTCACTTTTTCACCATCAATCTAACGCTTCAGAGAGATGGATGAAGGAAATCAATAAATTGTGTCGACTTTATTGTCATCAGAATCACAGAACATGGGATCAGTATCTTCATATTTTTCAAAACATTCTGAATGAACTCCCTAATGATTCAACTTCTTTACCGCCTATATTGATATTAAAAAACAAAGCACCGACAAATCGCATTTCTGAAATCGTTCCTTTTCCGCCTTCACGGAAACTGCGGCATTCTGAAGTTGTCAACCTGGCTCTACAAAATATTGCGTCTGCGGCTGCTAGAAGAGAGAAATCAGCTAAGCGTCCTGGTCGTTTAAAAACCTTGCCAGTTGGTCAAATGGTGTTAATTAAGTCTCATCGTTTGTCTCACAAAGGAAAAGGCTTGTGTCGCAAATTTTTTCTGCTTTATAACGGTCCATATAGGGTTCGCAAAATCATTCATGATAACACTGTCGAAGTAGAAACTCTTAAATCTCGGCGCTCTAAGGGAATACATCATATATCGAACGTTAAAATTTTTGTGGAATGACATACTTTTGAGAAACTAACAGCTACATGTAAACATGCAGAGAATACAAGGATACCGCGCTGTGTTTTGGCGGCGGCACATACTCAAAGCAACAGTCAAGTCTGCGCGCCGCACAAGGCAGTCGTTGACCGCAAACAATTACTTACTACGTCACGCGTACCTACAGCTGATCGAGCGCTCAGTGCGAATGCACTGACAGCCGTAAACAAATACACAGTCTAATTTCTCCGATTAAATTCAGTATAAAGCTATAATGACTTGATAAATTATGTTATTAACGTTCAGTATTTTTCAGGATACGGTTGTATAAAATATTTAAGAACTTCAGGTAAATTCTGTGTGTATCCGACGTTAAGAGGATTTCCTATCGAGAAAATTTCAGGAAGAATGTAATTTCGAAGAAGAAACTAATAAATTAAAAAGGTAACTATTAATTGAGTTTATTTTTCAGGTAACATATTTCCACTTAGGTACGTACTTTAGACGTAATTTGTTGCTCGCGATTGCGTGATTCATACTTTGTGCTAAATTTCATGTTCTACGAATTTACTTGTGAGGCGACGTGCTTGCGTACATTAACTGATTTTTGTCAATGTTTTATTAATGAACAGGGTTGTTGCTTGTGTATATTATGCGTCGCTTGGCTGCTATGCTTTTTCACTGATGTCACATTTTTTTTATTATTATGTGCCTGCTGTGCTTTTTTATTTAAATTATAATTGTAACCTGATTAGTTGTGCTGATATTGTCATGTATGTAAGTTATACTTTGTGATTTATCTGCTTGCGCCTTCATGTTTACTTATTAAGATTACATATGAACATTTATTTGCTTATGCTGATATGATGCTAATGACCTGTTTATTATGTAAGATACATAATTGCTGCTTGCGTATGGATTGCATATTTACACATTTCTGTTTGTTGTCATAACTACTCTTTAATTTGGTATATAGAAATGCTGATATACTGTGTACGAACATGGAGTTTAGGTCACACTATGGTATTAATTATAGATTATTCGCTTGGCAGAGCCTCGTTGTAGGAATTGTGCTGCATCCACTTGTTGACATTATGTTCTCTACTGGTATATTGTCTCGCTATTGCATGTTTTGCTTACGCTTAGTGCTTTATATTTTAAGATAAGAAAATGGACTACTATAATGCTACGAACGACATTAGCACAAGAAACTTCATAGAAGTCACATGAGCTGGAGGTTTTATGGAAGCTGTATAAATTTATGCTAATAGGAAGGAAGCTAACGATATGACATACAAACACTAGGTTTAGACCATTGACAGTAATTACACTGTATTCTTCGTGAGAAATTGAAATAGTAAGTGACACTTGACACAAGAAATACTCCACATGTTTGCTTCTGTTTTGCCATGATTCTTGAAGTGGTGTACACACTGTGAAATATTAAGATCATTCACATTCCGTACTCGTACTTACTTACTGAAAGTTATTCAAACTAAACGCTGTTAGAGGTCATGTATGCGTTTCTTTCATTTAATGATGGACAAGGTAACCAAAATGTATTTTATAATTCATAATGAGTAGAAGATTTGGCTCAGGTGGACTACACAGAGGTTGTGTGTGGACATTGTGTCCTCGGATTGCATGGGATGACGAATTGAAGTTTGCACTAGGATTTTATCTGTACTTGTTCGAGGAGACTGACTAGAGGAAAGAGTTGTTATGGAAGTGAAATGATATTGGTGATAAGGTTTATATGTATCGACGTATTGAAGAGGTATTATTGAGGAATTGAGATTATGTGAACTTGATGATTATTGGAGTTTTGGTGGACAAGAGGTAAGGTAAATGATATTGATGATAAGGTTTATATTTATCGACGTAAGAGGTATTATTGAAGTATTAAGATTATGTGATGCTGATGATTATTGAAGTACGCGTTTATGCGATTTTGTTTCCATTTTAGCTTCAGTTTTGTTTTCGACTAATAAGTGAGTGACTGCGAGAGTCAGGGGTAATATTTCTTCTGTAATTTCTCTTGATAGCTTTATATTGCAGTTAAGATTCTAATAGTGCTTTTGTATACAAGGGTAGCTTTCTAGTCCAGCGTTTCGGTTCCCGCGGCTCTGTTGTGCGGGACGAATTGGAAAGTGTTCCTGTGTCCGAGAGGAGGCAGGCCGGGTGGAGTCTCCGATGTACACTGAGGTGACTGGTCATGGGATAGCGATATGCACATATGTAGATTGCAGTAGTATCGCTTACACAAGGTATAAAAGGGCAGCCATTGGCGGAGCTGTTATTCGTACTCGGGTGATTCACGTGAAAATGTTTCTAACTTGATTATAGCCGCACGAAGGGCCTTATGACTTTGAATGCGGAATGGTAATTTGAGCTAGACGCGTCGGACTTTCCATTTCGGATATGGTTAGGGAATTCAGTACTCCGAGAGTCTTAGTGTCAGGAGCGTGCCGTGAATATCAAATTTCAGACATTGCCTCGCACCATGGACAATGCAGTGACCGACGGTCATCACTTAACCACCGAGAGCAGCAGTGGTCGCGTACAGTTGCCAGTGCTCATAGACAAGCAACAGTGCGTGAAATAACCATAGAAATGAATGTGCGAAGTACGACAAATGTACCTGTTGGACAGTGCGGGGAAATTTGGCCTTGATGGGCTATGGCAGTGGTCGTCCGACACGAGTGCCTTTGCCATCAGCATGACGTCGCCTGCAGCCTCTCTCCTGGACTCGTAACCATATCGGCTGGACCGTAGATGACTGAAAAACCGTGGCCTGGTCAGGTGAGTTCCGATTCCAGTTAGTAAGAGCTGATGGTAGGATGCGAGTGTGGTGCAGACGCCACGAAGTCTTGAGCCCAAGCTGTGACAAGGCATTGTGCAGGTTGGTGATGGCTCGATAATGGTTTGGGCTCTGTTAGCTAGGAATGAGCTATGCCCTATGGCCCAACTAAACCGATCATTGACTGGAAATGGTTATGTTCGGCTATTTGGAGACCATTAGCAGCTATTCAACGATGAAATTTTTATGTATGACAACGCACCCGCCATGTTACCGGGCCACAACTGTTCGGGATTGGTTTGAAGAACATTCTACATAATTGGAGCGAATGATTTAGCCACTCCGATCGTCCGACATGAATCTCATCGAATATTTATGTGATATAATCGAGAGATCAGTTTGTGAACAAAATCCTTCGATGGCAACAGTTTCTCAATTATGGACGGCTACAGAGGCAGCGTGGCTCAATATTTGCTCAGGGGACTTCCAGCGACTTATTGAGTCCGTGTCACGTCGAGTTAGGAGGTATCCTTCGTCTTCTGTCACCTCAGTGTATGAGCATGGGCAATGTGCCGTCACTTTCAGACGCAGCTTCAGTCTTCGTTCACTATGGACTTTGCAGCACTGTCAGTTCAACCTTTCGTAAAGATGCAAGACCGAACAGTGCTAAGGGCTGGAGGTACAGCATTAACTTTAGCTCTAGTCGCAGGGGCTGAACCAATAGGCGCCTACTAATGCTTGATTTGATGTCTGGCCCACAACAGAGACTCAGGTCATCGTATAAGCAACAGAAAATACGAGGGTTGTTTTTTAAGTAAGGGCCGTTTTTACTTTTAAAAAATGATACAAATACTTTTGTAAAAAAACTTTTATTTTCTGATTCTACACACTTTTACCTATTTTTCTACATAGTTGCCTTGTTTATTTAAGCACTTGTCATACTGTACAACTAAGTATTTATTTCCCTCTTCAAAGAATTCGGCCGCCTGCTCCGACAGCCAAGAGTTCACGGCCGCTTTCACTTCATCGTCGTCATTGAAGCGCTGCCCGCCAAGATGGTGTTTCAGGTACCAGAAAAGGTGAAAATCGCTAGGAGTAGGTCGGGGCTGTATGGTGCATGGTCCAAAACTTCCGATCCAAAAGAATCAATCAAATCCCGAGTCTTTTGAGAGGTGTGAGGCCTAGCGTTATCGTGCAGGAGCAAAACTCCTTTTGTCAGCATGCCGCGCCTTTTGTTTTGAATTGCTCTGCGGAGCTTCTTTAGAGTTGCACAGTAGGCATCTGAGTTGATTGCCGTTCCTCGTAGCATAAAGTCCACTAGCAAAACACCGCGCCGGTCCCAGAACACAGTTGCCATAATCTTGCGCTTTGACAGAGTCTGTTTGGCTTTGACCTCGACGGGTGAGGTTGTGTGTCGCCATTCCATTGATTGTCGCTTGCTTTCGGGAGTGATATGGGATACCCATGTTTCATCTCCAGTGACAATTTGACTCAACATGTCATCCCCTTCTTCCTCGTAACGAATCAAAAAGTCCAATGAAGTGGCAAATCTCTTCCCTTTGTGGTCCTCTGTGAGGAGTCTGGGTACCCACCGAGAACACAGTTTCTTAAAGTTTAGGTTTTCAGACACATTTTTGTACAAAACCGATCTTGAAACTTGTGGAAATTCCAAAGAAAGAATGAAAATTGTGAATCTTCTGTCCTCACGAATTTTTGTTTCGACTGCAGCCACAAAATCATCAGTGATCACAGAGGGCCGGCCTGAGCGTTCTTCGTCATGGACGTTTTGACGGCCATTTCTGAACTCTCTAACCCATTGACGCACTTTACCTTCACTCATTGCATTCAAGCCATAAACTTCTGTTAAGTGACGATGAATGTCTGCAGCTGATAGGCTTCTCGCGGTCAAAAAACGTATCACTGACCGTATCTCACACGCGGCGGGCGATTCAATAATCGTAAACTTTATAAAGTAGCACAGCGATGCGTACACGTCAGCTACAGAGCTGCAACTTGCATCAGTGTGAACGGGAAGGATGCCGGCAAGTGGTGCGGTGGCTTGTTGCGGCGTCCGCGCGAACTACGGGACTATACGCGCGAACGGCCCTTACTTAAATAACAACCCTCGTACCATGATTGGTTTTTGTCAAAATTTTTGTGGGAGAGGGAGTTTCACCTCGGCATATCGTTGGAGGGATGATTTTGGGCACGTTTCCTGCAGTAGTTGGAGCAAGTCTGAGTGGTTCTTCCGTCTTTGACAAGTATGAGGGAGCTAAATTTTATTGAAAATTTTCCTGAATAGAAGTTGGGCCTCGCTTATATCCAGAGACCGGTCGAGAACTAAGCGAGGAGACATTGCACATAGGCTAGATGGAGAGTAGGTCTTGAGGTAAATTCTTTTGGCCACGAATGTTATTAGAGACTTGGCACACAGTCTGAATCTCAGTGCAGCTTGCTGTGGAGATTGTCGCTGGTAGATGGACGCAGATGGTGGGCACTAAGCGCCAAAGCTAGCTGGTGTGATCTGCAAGTCGGCCATGATAAGGTCTGCGCAATGCCGAACAATGGGTGCGCATCCAAAGAGGCGGAGATGGATTTCAGGTTAAATAATCACGGACAACATTAAACTGGACAACCAAGCGCAGCCAAGCAGTGTACATTTTCTTTCTTTCGAGTCTTGACCTAGCAGAGCTATGTGGTCACTTACTTAATGAAATTGATTCGCGAGACCATATGCTGCGATGTTTGAAGTCAGCAAACTGTTTCACTTTCTTACTTCAGCCCCTTCCCTCCACTTGGTGCAAACAATGTCTACATTTAACTTTTCCTCCTGCCTCTATAATTTACATGATTCACTGCATTAACACTGAGACTGATCTGATATAATTAAATTTTCCTTGAAACATATGAGTCTCAACTTCATCTATGATAATGATAGAAGCTGAAGAAATGAATTAAAATTTGTGTCACAGGCGGGACTTAGGCAGGTGTGCTAGCCCTTTTCTTTTGTTCTTTGAATTCGTTCGGGGCGGACGTCCGATGACACCCCTTTAGCCTCTTCGTTGATCCATTCAGTCAGTTTTTTTTATTACAGTGGGTAGCTAACCCTCTGACCCAACACACTGAGCCACCGTGCCGGCGCCATTAGACTGCTGGAGCAATGTAGGTAACATTGCTTCAGGGACTACCCTGGTCCAATGCCCTCCTTAACAGAAACTTCAATTTACGATAAGTTTCCTTTACTTTACGTCTATGGTCACAAACTTTTTGTTAACAGATTACCAGTTTCGGTCTGTAATGACCATCATCAGATCTGTTTCATAAAAAAGTCCTGTTGATGGTCATTATGGTCATTATAGACCGAAACCGGTAATCTGTTAACAAAAAGTTTGTGACCATAGACGTAAAGTAAAGGAAACGTATTGCATATACGGGTCACTGTTTTATTCGCGTCAATGTCGCAGCTTGTCAAACTTCAATTTACATCTTCGGCTTACGTTCCCTTCTTAAATTGTCAGTATTGCTGAGGCTCTCTGGTTTCGGGATAGTGCCCCAGCTTCGGACATAACGGGGAATCCTGTCTGTACCTCAGGTGTAGGTGATCGATAGCTCTGATATAATGACCTTTTTCTTGAGACACGTAGTCCACGTAGCTGCTTTAACTAGCTAGCACACTTGCTTAGTAAGCAAGAAGACCTGGGTTCAAGTCCTAGGCAGAGCACAAAGTTTAATTCATTTCTTCAGCATCTGTCATCAATGTAGATATTTGAGGCTGATATTACAATTTGACAGATTAAAAGATAATTGATAAATAATGGAAATACAGCTACTTAGGTGTTGAATTTCTTGCCAAAGAGCATCCCAGCACACACCCACATGTCCTGTACTCATTAGGGCCCTGTGCACTGTAGGAGAAAATTTACAATATATGTTAGCAAAGTGTGGTCCCTGATTGGTCGTTCTGAAGTTTAACAATTAAAATACTACACATTCTAATTCATGCATGTCCAACACACAGTGAAAAGTGCAAATGATGAAGTGTTGTAATAAATATTGGTGAAACATACCAGAATTTGGTTGTGTACAAAAAACTGAAAATTAATGGAACTTCAGGCGCTTTGCACTATAATGCGAAGTGACCCACTTTAGTAAAAGTATATACACGGGGACCACTTTTCAACGCTTCAACAAATTCATTTTCCAACGAGTCTCCGCCTCATCAGCTAACAAACTTGTTTTTAAATAAGACTAATCGAATGAACTGAGATTTGCACATAACGAACTAGCATGGTGCACTGCATCAAACCATTCTTCAAAGTAAAGACTGCGACACCATTGTCTCACCTGAACATAACACTGTAGACGACACATTATTCAAAGAAGTGAATCAGCTATGCAAATCATGTTGTTCATTACTTCTCTTGTGGGTCGACAAAGTTCAGAACAGGCCAATGTAGAAATCAATTACAATCGAGAGGATCACTATGGAGACGCTAAAAGCTAACACAACTATTTTGACAAAAGAAAAGAAAACCGCCAAAAAATAGAGAGTGAAGTAAATACGCCAACATATGAGAAAGTTACAACGTGGAGATCACCTGTATGTGGATTAACCTTTACTGTTCAAATTAGATACACTGGTTGGAATCAAGGAAGAAGAAGAATTTTGAAACTTTCGGTGCATGGTACTTGTTAGAAACTTCTAGAATCAATGTGATACAGGTGGTAGAGGATATTGAACTGACTACTTTTGAGATATGGAGCCAATGGCCAAAATGGATGTTTTGGTTTCATTATCATTGTTACGCCATTACCTCACAAACTGGCCTCATAACCTGTGGTCAAGCAAGCAGAAGGTTGTCGCCGTATTCCTGTGCCAGAAGCTGTAAGCGGGCGGAGCTGACATGACTGAAGTGTCCATCTGAAGCAGGTTTGGTTGCCCCGTGTCTAGCCCCAGCTGCCTGTCGGGGCTGGAACATTGTCGGCGCAGCATGGTATGAGGGTCAGACTGTCCCAATGGTAACGTGTTTTACACCATACCTGGTTGTGGCGCTGGGTCTCTTCCGGGGTCTATGTGATAAAAAATAATATCCTGTCACAGCAGGACCGGGTCGAGCGACCATAAGTACCACCCGCTCCAATTAAGCAGTGTCTGCCATCGACTGAGCCATCACTGAGATGTACACCACTTCAGTCATCGAACTGATCTAGGTCATCCAGCCTCTGCTACTACTACACACTGCCTCCACTGACTGGAAGGATTACGGGCCACGTCTACTACTGAGGCTGACGGGAGCTGGACTAGTGCCTTCCAGCTGGAGTCAGTTGCTCGCTGAGCACCTGCCAGGAGCCTTTGGTTTGCAATCTTTGCTCAGGTGCCTACTGCATCAGGCACGCCCCAACCTGCTGGCTTGTTGCCCATTTGGGCCAAACGACATGACACTCTCAACAGAGTTTGTTGTCACGTTGTGTTCAGGCCTGACGCAGCTCCTCGTGCCTGTCAACACCCTGACGTAGTACCATCTCCACTGCTGGCTGTCCTGCCCGGCGACTTTCTTGTCTCAACCGACTACGCAAGACAAGTGCGTCTACTGCAGCGCCCCTGGAGTTTCATTCCCGTACTGTTGTAACTGTGACTGGAACGGTCGTGGAGTTGATGTGACGGATAGCGCGACGGGACCCACGGAGCGGCCCACGAACAACAACACAAACAGGAGAGGATGGACACAACCAACGAAGGACCAAACGAAGAACAACAAGATCGAAACAACAGAGTCATAAGAAAACCTAACTAGTCAACCACTTCCACTTGTACACAGAACGAGAAAGTAAATACGCCGCTCAGGATTAGCCGAGCGGTCTAATGCGCAGCAGTCATGGACTGTGCAGCTGATCCCGGCGCAGGTTCGAGTCCTCCCTCGGGCTTGGGTGTGTGTGTTTGTCCATAGGATAATTTAGGTTAAGTAGTGTGTAAGCTTAGGGACTGATGACCTTAGCAGTTAAGTCCCATAAGATTTCACACACATTTGAACATCTGAACAAAGTAAATACGCTGTACAAGGCGAGCGATACGTTCGGAAACGCACGCAAGGTTAGACTGGCTGGGTGAACTTTTTTTTGTGATTTTAATACCCGTATGAAAACAGGTAGGCTGGCAGCAGCACAATACGCCGCTCTTCAGCCCAAGATATTACAATGGTAAAACAGAGAAGACACATGAGTTGGAAGAAAACAGTGAGGAAAAAACAGTAGACACATGAACATAAAAAACATGAAGCCGTTCACACTCGATGACAATCCATACTACAAACTGTTGACATGACGCACAAACACTGAAGATGTCGATGGCACTGGTGAATGAAGGAGTGTGACGGTGAACACTGAACACTAAACACAACGACACACACGAGACACCAATGGCGATGACCTCCGGCGCTCGAATGCCCACATAGCGTGTGTGAGTCCAGGGACCTGCCAAGAGGGGAAGAAGGGTGGGGGGGAGGGGAGAACAAAGATGCCAATGGCTGAGGAGATGGGAGGAGGAGTAGAGGGACAGGGGAGGGGAAGCCTGGGGGAGGAGTGGGGAGAAGGGAAGGGGGAGAGAAGGGAGGGAGGGTGCCCAAAGGAGCAAACACAGGAAGAGGGAGGGAGGATCAAAGTTGGTAGGAGGGGTAGATGGAGGGGAGGAGGGCATCATCAGGGAGGGGGAGCTGGCGGAAACCACCTAGGGAGAGGGTAACGAGGGTGGAGAGATGGAGACTGAGTGGGATGTGGGAATACAGGCACGGCAGTGGGCGGGGGTGGGAGAGGATGGGGGAGATAAGCAGGTGAGGAGGATCGAGTTTTCGGGAGGTGTACAGGATCCATATCTGTTCAAGGAAAAGCAGGAGGTGGGTGAACGGAAAGAGATTGTACAGGATCTGTGTGGGGGATGGGAGACGGATGCAATAGGCGAGGCGGAGAGCATGGCATTCAAGGATCTGAAGGGATTTGTAATAGGTAAGGGGGCGGAGATCCAGGCAGAATGGGCGTAACAGAGGATAGGATGGATGAGGGATTTATAGGTGTGGAGGATGGTGGAGGGGACCAGCCCCACGTACGGCCAGAAAGGAGCTTGAGGAGACGGAGTCGGGAGCATGCCTTGGCTTGGATTGTCCGGAGATGGGGGGTCCAGGAGAGGCGACTGTCGAGGGTGACGCCAAGGTACTTAACGGTGGGGGTGAGGGAGATAGGATGGCCATAGATGGTGAGATAGAAATCAAGGAGGCGGAAGGAAGGGGTGGTTTTGCCTACAATGACCGCCTGGGTTTTGGAGGGATTGACCTTGAGCAACCACTAGTTGCACCAAGTGGTGAACCAGTCAAGATGGGATTGGAGAAGGTGTTGTGAAACACGTATGTAACATAGCAGCGATGGCGAGGCATTGTAGCATCTGTGACCAGAGAGTATGCGCTTGACCGCGCGAGTGTTGCGAGCGGTTCTCAGTCTGTCAGTCAGTCGTTGCGAGTCTGTAGCTCTGTCTAGTTGAGGGCAGTACTCTGTCAGTAGTCGTCGCGTGGAGTACGCTAGTAGTCGTCATGCAGAGCGGTCGGTCAGTGGTAGCAGCCCAGTGGGGTTGCGTGATGTGGTCTGGCGACAACACTGGTCAAGATGCTGAATGAGGTATACTGTTAATTAAGATAATCATCGGATAATGTAAAGTTTAACTATTGTAACTAATTTTCAACAAGTGCCCCCAATAATAACTTAGATTTCAAAAGCAATTTTACATAAAATTTTCATTTAATTGAAGTAACTATTTCGTTCCACTTCCCCTAAACAAAAGTTTCAGTTTTCAATTAGATTACAAAAAAAAAAAAAAAAGGGAATATTATTATTTGCAATGCAGTTCCTCCAAGCGGTGCGCAACAACAAGAGCAGAAATTTGACTAGGTGTTGTAATGAGGTAAGAATTTAATTTTGATTTTTTGCACAGGGTCAAAGACCGATATTTCGGTTTAATTGAATTATCATTATCACTGAATGGACTTTAATTTTTAGGAAGAACTTATATTTGAGTCAGATCGCGATTCTTACTTTTATTGTCATTAAATTTGATTGCTAGGGAGGTTACGTTTGGCTCCTATTCATTTATTATTTCTGTCTTTAAAATTTCAGTGGAGAGGTTACACTTAGCGCAATGTCCATTGGCATTCCTAAATAATATTTCTGTCGTGTAAAATTTTTGTGGGGAGGTTACACTTGGCGACACCCAGTCCAGGATCGTATTTCGTTGAGAGTCTTTTGAGCGACAGTCAGATATCTGCTCTTATTTGCTTAGATATAATTAGGATTTGGCGCAACGCTTTTATTAACTTGTGACTTTCTTTCTACAGGTCAACGGCAATTCGTTGCTCTATTGTATTTGTGTGTTGCTTTTGCATTTGTGCTTATTTGTTTTTGAATAATTGTGACCATTGTAAAAATGCCGCGAAAGACTGTGAATAGTGTATCGCGAGGTATTATGAACGAAATTACCGACTTAAACAACGTGACCAATAGTAACTGTGACACGCAGTGTAATGATGACAATCTTGCGTTCACTGACAATCAATGCATTCCAACCACTAGTGATGACTTTTACCCTGATAATGAACAAACAAACTCAATTGTCTCGTCTGTTAATTTGACGACAATTGATGACGCAGAACGCTCTATTGTAATAAGCGCTGCCCAGCTTAACACACCCGATTCGGAAAACTCAAGTAATGTACAGACAAATTTGTCTAATGAAAATGAACAGATCACACAAAGTAGGACATATTTATTTAATTCCGAAACAATGACTGATAGTATACATTTGACTGACAAACCTTTTTGTAAATTTCAAAATGGCCAAATGGTTACAGAAAGTGAAACAATTCCAGATCCACTATTGAACAGCACAGAGAATAGAAATGCTGACCTTGAGTCGAATCCAATTATGGCTTTGTTGCGACAAATGAGCAAACAACTTAGTGAACAGGACGAAAAACTTAATAAAATTAATGAAAAACTTGATAAGCAGAACAAACGACTGGAAGAAGAGAACAAACAATTTAGAGAACGGAACAAACAATTTTCTGAATGTATTAAACAGCCGAGGGAAAAACACGATAACCTTAATGAACAGAACAAACAAGCTAGCGATCAGATGACAGCTGTTACCATACAATGTCAGGACACTAAAGTACAATTACGTGTGAATACTAAGACTTGTGCTAATAACAGTAATGAAAAGGTTGGCACTGTTGCACAAGAATTAAATAGTACACATGTAAGCACAACAGAATTACATAAACACGAAATTAATGCAGTCACCGAACAATGCCCTAAAAACGCAGTACAGATACGTGACGAGTTTAATTTGAAGTCACTGGAAGTTTCACACACTGTGAATACGGAATTTGTTAATAAAAGTGAACGACACAACAACCAAATTGACGAAAGTATTACAGTAACAGAGTTAAAAACTATTTCAGTCACCAATACGTCACAGAATCCGCCACTTTGCGAACATTTGTCAGACTCGCGCAGCGTGTATAATGTGAGCAATTTACAGCAACTACGCGACTTAAAATCCGAAAAGCCACGCGACTTAAAATATGAAAAGCTATGTAACTTGAAGTACGAAATGACACAGACAAACAGATTCACACACAAACCTGAACGTGTTATCAAACTGAGTGACGAGAACGTAGATTTCGAGCAATTTGCATTTGTAAGAAAATGTAAGGAATTTAATAATGACAGCGTACAGGTACACGATTTGCACTGTATACGACAATTTATCTTTGTACATTCACCGCTATTACCTGTAATGCAGAAACTAGCTTTGAACCAGATGCGACAATTTATTTTTGTATTTACAACAGCATTGCCTATAATGATGAAACTAGAATTAGCAAGAATACAGCGATTTGCTTTTGGAATTTTACCGCCATTGCCTGCAACGCAAAAGTTAAAATTTATTTGCAGTGCGTAAAAGACCTCAGGGGATTCATTACGCTTTAATGAATATGTGCCGTAGCGAGCATAGGGCCCCGAGCTGTAGTAGTGCTATTTCATCTTTAGTTTTCTGCACTGCTGCGTTTTCTTCTACTATCCTTTATATCTATCAAAACTGCTCTTTAACTATTGCTCTACCTAGTATTAAGAAACGAGTAATGAAAACCGGATAAGACAAATCTTTTACCGAATGTGACAATTTTCATTAGGCACTCCAGAATCACGAGAACTTAAATAACAGATAAAAATCGTAATCATCAGTATGTATAAAATTTTGAGCAGTCGGAACCATATTTTTGTAACAATAGATGTTTTTCACCACAATAGCATGAAAGTCAACCGCTTAGCATACCTAACCAACAATGCAGTCTACAAGGTCAACCAAACTTTAATGTTTCGCCGCGTGCATGTATAGTCCTAGCTCCAACAAATAGTAACGCATGGCAGCAAAGAAATAACTACGTACAGACAACACTCTATTTCAACTCGTATCGCAATACACCGTATAGGAATGACTATCATGACAGACGTAAAAATAACGAGCACAATTTTCAGCGTACATTTAATAACAGTCGATCTTATGAGCAGCAACAACATCAGCAACAACAAATGATCATGAATGAAACAGACAATAGGTGTCATCCATAGCGTAACACGTCAGTAAGAAATAACAAAGCAGTTCATATAGTGGATATGCCACAATATTCTCCCGTAAATAATAGTACGTACGATAGAATTTGACCAGACACAGTACAGATTGCATATTCCAATAACGTAAGCAATAATTTAGGCACGCAGAATCTTGTTCACGAAAATGTTATTAATTTTGACGCCATCCGACACACGTTTGCATTAAAGACAGAATCACGACGTATGTAGACGATATTCTTATCGCAGAAGCTAACTGGTCTGAACACAATGTGATTTTAGAACGTCTGTTACAAACTTTCCATGCACAAGGGCTTACAGTTAACCTCAGTAAATCGCACTTTGGTAAAACTTCTATAAAATGTCTTGGACACGTGATTTCAGCAGAAGGCATTGCACCTGATCCGGAAAAACTTCAGGCTTTACGTGACATTACTGTTCCTACGACGAAGAAGCAATTACGCAGTTTTTTGGGCTTAATTAACTTTTTTCGTAAATTTATTCATTATTCCGCTTTAGACACGCCTAGACTATGCCAATTAACAGGTAAAAACACTATTTGGTCTTGGGATAAGCAAGCACATTCTGAATTTGTGAACCTGAAACATGCTTTGTTGAATGCTCCACTTTTATCGCACCCCGATCTTACTAGAAATTTTTCCATTGCCACCGACAGTTCTAACACCGCTTTAGGCGTACATATTTTCCAGGAAATTGAAGAAGATGGTTCAACAGTTATTAAAAACGTCGCATTTGCAAGCCGCATTCTGTCACCTGCTGAACGAAATTATTCCGTTACAGAACTTGAAACATTATGTGTTGTATGGTCTTTCACGAGGTTTAGGCATTTTCTTTACGGCAGACATACCACCGTCTACACAGACCATAGAGCGATACAATTTTTGCTTTCAGCTAAATTTACTCACGACAGATTAAGTAGATGGAAACTTTATTTACAGGAATTTAATTTTACAATAGTTCACATTCCCGGCACACAAAATGTTATAGCAGACGCACTATCGCGTTCTCTCGGCAACAATCAGCAAGACGTAGCAACCAACTTCTGCAAAACAAATTTCAGTGTCATGTACATTCAGCAAGTCGCATTTGAAAACTTTATTTCATCGTCATTACAGGACATAGCACAAGAGCAAATTAAAGACAATGTGTGGAAAGAAATTAAACACCTTTGGCAAGATAGGAAAAATGTTACGATTAGGAACCACTACACTGTACGCAATGACATTCTGTTTCGCCGCTCTCATCCTGACAGCAACAATTGGTTATTATGCATTCCTGACGAACTGGTTAACAAATTAATTTGGTACACTCATTTAAGTTACGCATATTACGGAGCACGAAAATGTTTTCTTATACTGAGACAGAACTGTTATTTTACTAACATGGAGAAACGTATACGACGAGTTTTAGCGTCTTGTAAAATTTGCCAGAAAGCTAAATCAGACACCACTTCACATATTCCTCCATTATATCCCATTATACCTGTTAAATTAAGACACATGGCCGCAGTAGATATTTTTGGTCCGATTCCGAGAACTAACAGAGGTTTTTGCTACATCTTTGTCGCTGTTGAGCTCACTTCAAAATTTGTTACTTTCACTCCATTACGCAAAGCTACTGCTAAAACTGTTTCGAAAGCATTTGTAAAACATTTTCTATTTCATGTAGGGCATGTGATGAAAGTAATTTCCGACAATGGATCACAATTTCGTAGTAGTGTATGGACACGCATGTTACGAGCTAGAAACATTTCTCCGATTTATATATCCAAGTACCACGCTTCTTCGAACCCCTGTGAAAGATTAATGAAAGAAATTGGTAAACTGTGTAGAGTATACTGCCACAAAAGACATATTGATTGGGATACACACATACTCTCATTCCAAGACGTAATTAATTCCATTCCAAATGAATCCACTATGCTATCTCCGTCTGTTATACTCAAAAACGTTGAACCACCAAACAAAATTAAAGAATTAGTAAACTTCCCTAAATGTCGTCGACTAAGACACCACGAAATAATTGACATTGCGCTGAACAACATCAAACGTGCCGCAGAGCGCCGGAGAAGACAGCAAAAACAGGTTTGTACACGCCGAGACTTTCACGTTGGACAGAAAATATTAGTACGTACACATTATTTATCCAGTAAATTAAAAGGTAAGTGCAGTAAATTTGAACTTCTATACGCAGGTCCATATCGGATTCGCAGCATCCCTCACCCCAATGTTGTACACGTCGAAACTTTGAGAACTAGAAAATCGAAAGGCAACCACCATATCTCAAACATTAAACCGTTTATTGAATGAAGACACTTTATGATTCAACACACTATGATGTCATTTATTAATGCAATTATTTCACTTGACTAATTACTGATGATTATCGTATTTTTTCTTGGCAAGTGCCCGGCGAGGTAAGGTTAGCAGGTCGCTTTTCTTGTCGTTACACATCAGACCGTGCACATTTTCCACTTTTTTTGTGTATATGATTGTATTCCAGTTTTGTTTATATGCACTGTGAAATAGTTAAGATATAACACACTTGTGACTTTGACATTTTTTTGCCTTATGACATCTCAACATCGTGACTGTTTTACATTTTTGCTGCTGCATTGTGATATTATCTGTACATTTTTGCATCTGAACACTGTCAATGTCTTTGACATATTACGTTTTCTGTCATGTTATGCTGTATGGTTAATTATGTTACCATAAACCAGTCATTATCTAGTGCGTATATGATTTAAATGCAGGACATTAATCTTTGTTCGTCAATTTCAGAAAGAAATGATGCGTGTAAGAAATAAATTCAACAGAAATGGGAATTTCATGTACGGAATAAACGAAAGAAGATGCAATAACTTTATGAGGAAGAGTAAATGGATCAGGATTAACAAGCATTAACAAGAATATACTATACTCATCATAGAATAGCAGCCTTAGCTAATTTTTTCTTTCAGAATACAAGGTGATTGATGCAGGCTGTCAGACTGAACTACACATCTTAGTTTTAGTGATGAAATATGCTAGAGATAAGGAATAGTTGTATAATGAGTAATGAAGTGATTTTTTGCAGATGATAATGAATACTGATGAATAATGACGAAGGATATGATATTATGAATAATGAAGTTTTTATTTACAGGTGATGATAATAATGAAGTTATGATAATATGGATAATGAAGTGATTGATAATGAAGTTTTTTCTTTACAGATGAGGATAATGTTGAAGTTTTATATTTATGCTATGTAGTTATTTAAGTATTTGTTGCAGTTTGTTTTGACAGCAGGTGTTATATTGCATAGTAGGATGACGGAAAGTTTTGGAAAGGACAGCTATGGAACACATTTTATACACATTTCACTACTTGTTAATTCGAAGTTCACTACTTTTCAGCATAGTGTGCGTTTCTTCTTTCAGGTCAATAATCCATTTTGTATTTTTTCCAGGAGATGCTTGTCATGATACTTACTAAAACTGTTACTTATTATACCTGTTCTAGTACTTGCATTTTTTTTTTTTTTACCCATTTGTGTTTACCATTTATAAATGTAATCACATATACTGCCTTGTTACATAACCTTGCTACAGCTGACTCATGACGAATGACGTTACCTATCCTCATTTGCAGCAATAGGTCAAAAGCAAAAAGTGTTATGCCTCAGCAATTAATTATCGATCCCAACGCAATGCATTGCTAACAAAAAAATGTATTAACAGTCCCAAATAGTGATACCAGTTTGAGAAAATTCTGAATAATACTGATTAGCTCTGAATAGTATGTCACTTGAGTAATGACTTCTTAATGAGACAACAAAAATACACATATATATAAAATAATGCTTAGTAACTGACTAGTAATTGCCACTGTTATTGTAATGAGACTACTTATAATCCCCATGATTATTAATGCTATGACTATAATTAACTGATTTTTAATAATGACTTCGTAATGATCTGAATAATACTGAATGAGGAACAATGCTTTATACTATTCGATACCTGATGGCCACTGAGTGCCAATAATTAGTGTCACTTAATGAATTGTTATTAATTATGCCATTAATTAGCTCTTGTTTTCAATGTTCATACTTTGTAATTGGAAATGAATGTGACTGTTTAATAATGCTTTGTAATTAGAAGAAGGCTAATGATTCTTACTAGATTGGAATGACACATAATTAATTAACTATGCTATACTTTGTAACTGGAAAAGAATGCGATTATTTAATAATGCTTTGTAACTCAGAAAAGAAGATTACTGATTCTATGTAAAACAATTAATGAACATTTTTCTGTAATACTACATACATGGTACAGAAATGTTCAATAACTGGGCTATGAATGCCGCAAACTACTACTGTAATTGACAATATTATGTGACTTAATGTCCTTCACCTCATGAGCTAATTACCCTGAATTACTGCGATGTCCATTTGTCCTGTTTATCCTAGTGATCATGGAGCACTATATTTGGTTTTGCACTAATTCTACGTTGATGTGCCGTGTAAGAGCGTGGTGTTGACACGACATGCTGTCCACCACCGTGAGCGATGAAGACGTTATTATGGTCCCACTGTTTGGTGTACCTAATATACTGCCAAAATAAAAAAAAAATGGAATATTACTACGACAGTTCAGTGTCTTGGCTACGCTGATAAATTCTGAGGGGAAAAGAACTTCAAGTTGTGTCACTTGGTGTTGTACTTCTGTGGAAAGATATGGACTTTCAAAACAGCTGTGTGCAATCTAAAGTGCTACAACCATGATGCAATCCTTCCCTTTCCTATCCTAATTCTTGTCACATAGTGAAAATCATTTTTGCTAACATTATTTATGTTCATGGCTATACATTTTTTCAATTCGCTAAACTCCAGTGCGAGTACACTTATGTCACTGGTCGACATGATTTTTTTTGCTATTATGTTTATTTATTGCCAAAATGCTAAAGACATTTTTTTGATTTGTTCTGAAGTACAGTATATGTGCACTTTTGTCTTTTATATTGTATATACATTTTTTATTTTCTGAACTACAGTGCATGAGCACTTCTGTTAGGTGTTAATATGTTTTCTACTGAACTTCAGTGCCTGTACACTTTTCTCATTTTTCAACATGATTTCTACTATTCTGTATATTCAATACTTTAATGCGAATGCACTTATGTCATTTGTTACTAATTGTACATACATTTCATCAATTACTGATATGTTCTCAACTGCAGTGCATGTGCACTCATGTCACTTGTCAACATAATATTTTGCCAGTCTGTTTATTTGTTCTGAATATGCTAAAGAATATTTTTCAGTGCCTGTGCACTTTGTTATCTGTCAAATAATTTGTATATACATTTTTCTGATTTGCTACTATGTTTTGTACTCACATTTTGTCTTTGTCTGATATATTTTGTACTTAGTGCGTGTACACAACATTTAAATATTCTGTAAGTTGTAGAATTTTGTTAATTAAAGAAAAATTTTGCCGCGCTTGGCAAGTCCAAATGACTCACCATCGCTGCCAAATTTTTGCCCCCCCAGTGGAGGGTTATGAAACACGTATGTAACATAGCAGCGATGGCGAGGCATTGTAGCATCTGTGACCAGAGAGTATGCGCTTGACCGCGCGAGTGTTGCGAGCGGTTCTCAGTCTGTCAGTCAGTCGTTGCAAGTCTGTAGCTCTGTCTAGTTGAGGGCAGTACTCCGTCAGTAGTCGTCGCGTGGAGTACGCTAGTAGTCGTCATGCAGAGCGGTCGGTCAGTGGTAGCAGCCCAGTGGGGTTGCGTGATGTGGTCTGGCGACAACACTGGTCAAGATGCTGAATGAGGTATACTGTTAATTAAGATAATCATCGGATAATGTAAAGTTTAACTATTGTAACTAATTTTCAACAAGTGCCCCCAATAATAACTTAGATTTCAAAAGCAATTTTACATAAAATTTTCATTTAATTGAAGTAACTATTTCGTTCCACTTCCCCTAAACAAAAGTTTCAGTTTTCAATTAGATTACAAAAAAAAAAAAAAAGGGAATATTATTATTTGCAATGC
Organism: Schistocerca serialis cubense; assembly: GCF_023864345.2. Lineage (NCBI taxonomy): Eukaryota > Metazoa > Arthropoda > Insecta > Orthoptera > Acrididae > Schistocerca > Schistocerca serialis. The sequence goes on along the minus strand of NC_064644.1, from coordinate 413,516,723 downwards.
AGTTCCTCCAAGCGGTGCGCAACAACAAGAGCAGAAATCTGACTAGGTGTTGTAATGAGGTAAGAATTTAATTTTGATTTTTTGCACAGGGCCAAAGACCGATATTTCGGTTTAATTGAATTATCATTATCACTGAATGGACTTTAATTTTTATGAAGAACTTATATTTGAGTCAGATCGCGATTCTTACTTTTATTGTCATTAAATTTGATTGCTAGGGAGGTTACGTTTGGCTCCTATTCATTTATTATTTCTGTCTTTAAAATTTCAGTGGAGAGGTTACACTTAGCGCAATGTCCATTGGCATTCCTAAATAATATTTCTGTCGTGTAAAATTTTTGTGGGGAGGTTACACTTGGGAACGCTGCAGGATGGGGGCAAGGGCAAGGAAGGCGGTGTCATCGGCAAACTGGAGAAGGTGGATGGGGGGTGATGGCGGCGGCATGTCCACCGTATACAAAAGGTACAGAAGGGGCGAGAGAACAGAGCCTTGGGGCACACTGGTGGAGGGAAAAAAGGTGTAGGAATCCGTGTTATGGATGGTGACGTAGGAAGGATGGTGGGAGAGAAAGGAGCCGATCAGACGGACGTAGTTAATGAGAAGGGCGAAGGTTTGGAGCTTAAAGAGGAGACTGGAATGCCATACGCAGTCATAGGCACGTTCGAGGTCCAGGGAGAGGAAGATTGCGGAGTGACGGGAATTTAGCTGTTTGGAAAGGAGATGAGTGAGGTGGAGGAGAAGGTCATCGGAAGAGCAGGACGGTCGAAAGCCACACAGGGTAATGGGAAGGAGGCAGTGCTGGCGGAGATGCTGGTGGATGCGTCAGGTGAGGATGGATTCCAGGACCTCGCTGAAGACCGAGGTAAGGCTGATGGGACGGTAGGAGGAGATGGCGGACAGCGGTTTACCGGGTTTAAGGAACATCAGGATACGGGAGGTTTTCCACAGGTCGGGGTAGTAGCCGGTGGACAGGACTACATTGTAGAGCCTGGCCGGGGTGGAGAGGAAAGAGACAGGAGCTTCACAAAGATGGCAGTAGGTGACACGATCGTGACCAGGAGCGGTGTTGCGTTTCGTGTGGAGTGTAGCAATGAGATCCTGAGTAGTGATAGGGGCACTGGGTTCCGTGTGTGCAATGTTGCCCAAGTACTGGAAACCAGGTGCGAGGGGAGGGACAGTGGTGTCAGTTCGATCACGGACATCCGGGAAGAGGGAGTAATCGAACTGGGGATCGTTGGGGATGGAAAAAACATCGGAAAGGTAGGAGGCAAAGTGATTGGCCTTACTAAGAGTGTCAGGGAAGGGGTAACCATCATGGAGAAGAGGATAGTAGGGGGAGGGTTTAGTTCCAGAAAGGCGACGGAAGGCTGACCAGAGCTTGGACGAGTTTATAGTTAGGGTAGCATATAAACGGGTGCATGTCTGCCGCCAGTCCCGGCGTTTCTTAGCCGTGAGCAAGTTTTGGATGTGTCGCTGGAGTTACCGGTGGTGTTGTAGTGTGTCCGGGTCATGCGTGTGGAGGAAGGCACGGTAGAGACGGCGGGATTCACGAAGGAGGAGGGTGGCCTGTGGGGGTGAGGTAGGACGGTAGAAGTGGATGGCGACAGTAGGGACGTGGGCCTCTACGGCCTCAGACAAGGTCTTCTGGAGAAAGGAGGCAGCATGGGTAACATCATCAGGGTGGTGGTAGGTGAAAGGGTGGAGAGGGTATCCCGGTAGGCATTCCAGTCAGCATGGGAGTAATCATGGACGTACTTCGGGGGAGGGTCATTACGAGTGTCGGGGCGGTGGCGACGACCGTCTGAAATGGTGAGGAGGACAGGGAGATGGTTGCTACCAATGGGGTCCAGGACATCCACCGCTATGTGGCCAAGGAGGTTAGGGGAGGAGAGGATAACATCAGGAGTGGAGTTGGATTCGGGACGAGTGTTATGGGGGATTGGGATGAGGTCGGCTTGAAGGGTAGAGAGGAACCGATGCCACCGCCGTAACTGGGTGGCAGAACGACTATGGATGTTGAGGTCGGTGACGATCACGTAGGAGGAGAAGGTACGATCAGTGTGGGAGAGGAAGTCGAGAGGAATAGGGGCGTTAGGGCGGACATAGATGGTGGTGCAGGTGACGGTAAGGCCGGGGAAGAAGAGACTAAGGATCAGGTGTCCGGTGGGGTCGGGAAGGAGAGGTTGGAGCTGAACCGGGATCTGGCGGAGGTGACCAATGGCAACTCCGCCACGCGCAATCGGGAGGGGATTATCAGAGCAGTGGAAAAGGTAGGGCGAAGTGTGGATAGTGTGGTGGGGTTGGAGAAAGGTTTCATTGAGGAGGAAGGCATCCACGTGGTGGGTTGCAAGGGTGTGCATGAAGAGGTTCTTGTTGGTGGGAAGGGAACGGATGTTGTTGAACAGGATATGGTGCTGTCGCGCCATGACAGGGATTTAGACGAGGGTGTCGAAACGGGAGAAGGTGAAATGGGCCTGGTTGTGGGAGTAGGTGCCATACATTTTTAGGTGGAAGACGGAACGGGCGGCGAAGGAGACCTGTTGGAGGGTGTGAGGGCGCTGGAAAGGGTGGACGTTTTGCAGGACAATGGTGAGGAACCTGATGATGTCCTCAGCAGTGGGAGGGGGGCGAAGGGAATTGTCAGGAGGAGTGGGGGCGTCCAGAGGACGGACAGGGATGGTGAGTTCAGGAGTGGTCAGAGTAGATGGGATGGGGGAGATTGCAGGTATTACAGGAGGGAGATTGCAGGTATTACAGGAGGGAGGGGATTGAAGGTTAGGGCACTGCCGGAGGATATGCACTTGCCTTCAATGCAGACAGGTGGGGACCTCGTGGCACGCAGCTGTTGGGTGCGCGTTGTAGGTATTACAGGAGGGAGGGGATTGAAGGTTAGGGCACTGCCGGAGGATATGCACTTGCCTTCAATGCGGACAGGTGGGGACCTTGTGGCACGCAGCTGTTGGGTGCGCATTGTAGCGCAGACACCTCTGGCAGTGAAGGGATTGAGGTGGGGAACGGGAGGGGTCGACCTTATATCGTTGCTTGAAGAGGAGGGCACCCTCCTTCAGGAGACGGTCAATGGAGGGGGTGTCCTCAGAGAAAACGCGCATAAGGCGGGTGGGGTCGGCCGAGTTAAAAATGCGGCGGACCGCTCGTACCTCCAATGAGGGATGCGCCTCGAGCTTCGCCAACACCTCCTCCTCTGTGATCGTCGGACTAAGCCGAGTGATCATGGCGGTGAGAGTCGGCGGGCAATGCGGGGGTTGGGGAGGGCGGGTAGGAGATGGAGAAGGAGCAGGGGTGAGGGAGGTATTGGGGCCAAACCGGGTGATGGGGAGGCGGAAGAGGGTGTCAGTATGGTGGGTGGGGCTGGGGGAGGAGATGAGAACTGAATCCCGTCTGGGAGTGAGGAGTGAGGTGGGGGCACCAGGGAAGTGTTTGCAGAGGAGGAGGGATAGGTTCTGGGTCTCGAGAAGGGCAGGATCGGGATGGGAGAGGAGGTATTTGTATAAAGAGGGGGGGAGGCGGAGGAGGAGGTGGACGCCTCAGGGCCAGGCGGGGAGACATCCATGGCATCCTGGGGGGGGGGGGAAGGAGGATGGGGTGGGGCCTTATTGGGAGCGGAGAAGGTGGTGGTGCAACTAGGGCGTTTAACGGCGGCAGAAGGGTGGGTGGTGACATGAAGGACGGGAGCTATAGGGAGGTGGCGGGAAGGGGCAGGTCCTGGCGTGAACGCAGTAGTCGGCGCCGGAGTTGGTGATGGTGAAGGCGACGGCGACGGCGACGGCGATGGTGGTGGCGGTGGCGGTGATGGCGAAGGCAATGGGGAGAGCTGGGCATGGGCATTGGCCCGACGGGCCACCACTGTAGCTGGAGCTGCAGTGATAGGCTGGGGGAGTGGGGGGAAAGGATCAGAGGGAGAGGAGCGGGAGGAGGAAGCTGGGGAGGGGGCGACAAAGAGCGAGGGCGAAGGGAGAGTTAGAAGAGGAGGGATGGAAAGCGGGGGGGGCGACTGGGCACACTATGTAATGGTGGTGGTGGCGGCGGAGGGCGAAGTATACACTATGGCAGTGGTGGTAGTAGTGGCAGTGGTGGTGGGAGCTGACATGACGACAGAGATGAACTAAAACAGCACAGGACGAAAAGGAGAGGAAAAAACTGGGGACGGACGAAGACGGCCGCTGCTGCTGGCCGGGACCACTGCTGCTGGCCGGGACCGCTGCGACCGCTGCTGCTGCTGCTGCTGCTGCTCGGCTGGACCGCTGCTGCTCGGCTAGCTGGCTGGCTGGCACCTGAAACCCTAACGCTTCGATTAGTGCTGGAATGGCACAATCGAAGGGCGGTATCCTTTCGAATTACCGCCGGAGATCTGGGTGAGCGAGAGCCACGCGCTTAAATACATGATCGAGGGCGCCGCTATTGTCCGCTGGGACCACGTGTTCCACTGAGGCGCCGTCATATATTTAACGTGGGCCAGGAGGCGCGCGCCGCCACAGCTTACGGCGCAATGGTGCAGAGACCTCTAGGGGTCTTCGACCTCCATGCCATCTGGCGCGGATTCAAATTACGCGGCCCACGTTACCAGACGTACTGAGTCTCATCCGTTGTGAGTGATCATTTTCGTTTACACGTCAGCACTAAAATTGCTTGTTCTGTGAGAGATGTCTGCTGTGCAGTTTGGCATCTGATGGTGACGGTGAGGTTATGAGGGACCATCCTTTTTATGGAAAAATAGAATGATCGTAACGAAATGTAGGAACGAGTAATGGCAATGGAGTTTATTTATGACCAAAGCAGAATTCATAATGGTAGTTCTTGTCAAATGTGTGGTAAATTGCTCATACTCCTGATGATTGAAAAAATAGGAAATGTATGTACCTAACATTTCAGAACAAATAAATCTATTTGCTCGAGAAAATACATTCTTGCAAACACATCAAACAATTGAAGGACGGAGTTAATAGCGCCTTTTTCTTTTACGCTTTGCATCTCGTTTTCTTGCTAATTGGCAAATAACAACGAAAACTATTTTTCTCAACCGATAAATTTTACTTTTAAACTGTTGAAGTAATTTTCGTTGAACACGTTTGTCTATTTATGTTCTTATTTATGTGTAGTGTAATTTTTTGTCTGTAAAGGTAAATACTTTTTGCTTTCAGGTATTTCGTCCGTCTTGTAGACTAGAAGAACACTAGTAGGAAAAAAATACCAGGACCTCGAGTAACTTTTCAGTCGCCACGAAAACGAAGCATACAACGCAATAACAACAACCACAAATAGGAAGACGAGAAAGCACAAAATCAGTTTTTGTAGTAGGAATGAGATAGATCAGAATAGGTTATAACTTCCAATAGCAGCAGAAGCGGCTTTAGTACCTTGTCTCTGCGCATGCGCAGTGTGTACCATACTCAGAAATTTAGAACTCCACGCTCGGCACAATCACACTCACTCTGGCGTCGTGGTTGGTTGCCGATCTACACGCAGGCACGAAACGCGCATGCACTTTGAGTAGTCGATTTTGACCAGGAGGGCTTTTACCATGTGCTGAGCTAAGCTACCAAAGCCGCTCAGGGCTGGCGCACACTGCTGGAGCAATGACGCCATCGAATATCTGATACACTTCTTGTTATTGTATCGCTGCTCCTGTGACACTACTACAGCTGACCACCTGGTTCTACGTACCTACCGCCTCGTCAACCATTCCATAGCAACATCGTGGCCATAGCGAGATCAACACTACTTGGTCCATCATGACCCCGCTACAGCGTAGATAATGTAAACCTTAAAGCGACAATTTAAGCTCATATCACCAGCTCAAAGAGAAATGACCGTCACTCTTGAAGGAAGCGTTAGAATGGTGGATAAAATTTTGCCGATCTCTCTCTTGAATGTCTGTTGTTTGTTGTACAAAGAAACAGACAGCTAGGACCGAACAAACCATATCCTCTTCAGTTTCTTCTACGTTTGCACACAGCCAACCTATAGAAAAAGATCCACCAGAGTGAAATTCGCCGATCGCGTTGGTACGGCACAGGATATTTCCTTGAAAGCTGTCACTACTTTTCGAATTTTATACGAGTGTTCATTTAAGGGACCACACCCTGCCTATCTAACCCATGTTAATTTAGGCAAATATTTGACCCATTTCTGAAAAAAACTATTTGATGCAGGGCCTTAATATTTTTACTGTATGTTCGTGATGCTAATAGAGTAAACTGTACTAAAATCTACTTCATCCATTTTATAGTTTTTAAGAAATACATTTTTAAATTTATTAACAAAAATTATTAAGTTATTTCTGCAGAAAATATTTTTTGTGAACTTCCTAATGGGGGAATATTAATGAATGTGGTACCAGAAGTGGCTTCTTATGTTATGCAGATTCTCTGAAAATTTCATTTATTTATCTAAGATAGTTTCTGATATAATGGGTCAAATGTACTGAAAATTTAAGTTTGTGGGAAATTGACTATAAAGAAAAAACTTTTGGAATTCGTTACTTACAGTTAATTAAATCTCTCCTGCAGCATATGATGGTCCTTCTTTGGTCTCTAGACGGTCTTCCAGCTTCTTTCTTACTTTCCCAGATGTTTGTCTTGCTTTCTTGGCCATATTAGTTGCAGACCTGTCTGCATCGGCTATACTCATTTTATCGCAATGTTACAGCCCAGTGCTCATATTTTCACCAGGATTAATTCCCAGCTTTTTCAGCACCCAACACTTTCCAATGTTACCATAATTGAATGTAATAACAGCATCATGAACTGCAAGTTTCATTGTATGCATGCCTACAAATACAGTTTTAGGAAGGCGGTTCCAAATTATGCTGTTGAAACATTCATTTGGGTTTTGTGTCTGCCCATGCAGACATTTCCTTAGAAGGTCAGGATGACCCAAGTCTCTGAAAATAGGTTTAATTGCTGTAATAACAGCAGCAGGAAGAGAATTCTGCTGAGAATATGATTCTCCAGTTGCCTGAGCCCTATTGTATTTGCACCACGTATTTTCTCCTGATGGACACAATTCATGACATGGCTTATCATCAGTAGAGAACTTATGGAAAAATATGGCCCAAACATCTCTCTCCATTACCTCCATATTTTCTTTATTTCTCCTAATTGCCTGGCCATAGTATATCTGCAAGTTTTCTATTTCAGTTTTAGTTAACCGACCCTGTCCGGTCAACAATTTTCCATCTTCTAATTTTTTTCCTCTCATATCAACAGTTACTTTTCTCAGCCTTGTTACCAAAAGTTTTTGAATATGGATTACATGTTCTATTTTGCTAATAATGGCATCTCCATATGGTTTAGAGTTCACCACGTTGTTGTATGCCTTACTGTCGCCAACGCCCAAATATTTGGTGTTCCGTACACCTCTTGTTTCTACAGAGCGATGAAATATTTGTTGTATTCCATGAACTTCCATACCACCACTTGTTCTTCTAAAATTAGCCACACAGTTGTGTTCTTTATGTTCATTGACTTTACAACATTTGCAATATTTAGACATTATCTCGACATCTAACACTTTACTGGTGTCTACACTCGTGGTAGTCACTACTCCACTCAGAGAAGTATGACCTATTTTCTGCCAATTTCCATCAAGTGCAACTGCAACATTACAACATCCATCATTTTCTTCCACTGCTTCCCTAGCAGCCAGTTTCATGCTTTCCTCACTGACCTCGCATTCAGCTTTCTGTAATACTGCAGCCAGTTTTTCAAATTTATTTGGTGGTTGATATGAGTTCATCATTGAACAAAATGTTCTCCCTGCTGCCATGCTCTTGCCAATGGATCGTAAGGCATAAACTAATCTAGTATTGATTTCATAAGGGCCACTTGCATCTGGTTTTGAAGAACTCATAAATGAAATTACAACTGAGCATTTAGTGCAAATTACATCCAAAGCAATTGCTAGACCATTTCTCCCACTGACACACACACAAATTTTCATACTGTGTGACTCACCACACTTTCTACATTGTACAAATTTAGAAATTACATCTGATAATATTCTAAAATTTATAATAATGTTACTGCACCCCTTGTCACTTACAATAAATTCGTTGTAACTCTCTTGAAGTGGTGAGAGCTTCTTTGATGATGCACTTGTTGAAGAATTACAATTAGAAACATCATTGCCAGGTGTCGTAACCTCTTGTACAGAAAGCTTTCTAAACATGTTTCCTCTAAATTGTCGTTTCATGAAAATGCCTTTACGTTTCGTCATCTTCAATAAACACAACAAAACACACGTAAACAAGCACTGCAAACGTAAGTATAACAACTACTCGCAATTACACTTGAACAAAACTAACCGCGTTTGAAAGCGTGTTGTTTACAAACAGCAGGAACAAAAGAATACCGACCGTTGCGTTCCAAGGATAGCCAACACACTCGGGAGTAAAAAAAAAAATCCCTAACGTGCAATGTAGGGGATATAAAGATCTAAAATATATGCAGAAAAGTGGGTGACAGAGAAGTGGGAGTGGCACATAAACACACATGGTAGGAAAATGCTCATTAAATGCTCGAAAAATTTTTTTTCAGCAAAATCCTTTGCAGAGTACTTAAATAGAACCTTAATCTATCGAAATACGATGAAAACTGAAAATCGATTTTCTTCGACCTGAACCACGGTGTGGTCCCCTTAAAGTGATAAACACAATATATGCCCTGAAATCTGTCGCCAGACAGTGAATATGGCCCAATGAGCCGGCCGGAGTGGCCAAGCAGTTCTAGGCGCTACAGTTTGGAACCGCGCAACCACTACGGTCACAGGTTCGAATCCTGCCTCAGGCATGGATGTGTGTGGTGTCCTTATGTTAGTTAGGTTTAAGTAGTTCTAAGTTGTAGGGGACTGATGACCTTAGAAGTTAAGTCCCATAGTGCTCAGAGCCATTTGAACCATTTGACCCAATGAAGACGCACTCCGAAGTTTTTGACTAATGATAAGAGATGAGACCCTCATGCATAACTCAACAAAAAGGGCGAACTTCCTAGCGATTAAAACCGTAAGCCGGACTGTGACTCGAACCTTGGTTCTCACTTATTCTAAAAAGGGAAAAGTTTACTCAGAATTAATTACAATTGAATATTGAAGACATGCGTGAACTTTAAGAACTTACAACACCACCTCAAAATGTACTGAATCGCATCTTAGCGGTGTGATTTGTGCAAGGACAATGTTTTGCCGTCCGTTGTCTACGTTGCCTAATGACATGTGAACATTCAGCACGTATGGTGAATACAATGAGTTGCGATAATGTAGACTGAGCGGCAGGAAATCTTGGAGTAATTGCATTAGTGGCAGCTTACCAGATTTGCTGAAAATCTTTTACAAAACCCAGAATTGTAGTAGGTAGTGCATGCATGATGTAACCCTGAATCAAGTGCAACACGAATACAAGAAATACAGCACCGCATGAAAACGCCTAAGAGTCCAAACATCAGGGGAATACGAGGTGCGACTGATTTTCTTTGCAAGATGTGGCAACCCTGCAGGCTTGCGTAGGCACAATATCTTTGACCTTGGTCTATATCTTGCTGCTAGTCCAAGCGGCACACTGATGCAACTGCTCAGCCGTGAGTTGTGCTGTAATAAGTTAACACATGTTTGTGTCTCTCGTCACGGGTATGGAACCACATAATATTGCGCAACGGTATGCCATTTCTTTTTGCGTTAAATTGGGTGAAAATGCGACGACAACTTATGGTAAGCTTCAGAAGGCTTTTGGAGAGGAGGTTATTCAAGAGCTCAAGATTTTCTTTGGCATAAAATGTTTAGTAAAGGCAGAACGAATGTTGAAGATGAAGACCACAGTGGACGACCATGAACCTCACGGACAGATGTCAACTTGGCCAGGGTGTGTGAACTCGTACAATCTGATCGGAGATTATCTGTGAAAATGATTGCAGAAGAACTGAACATCAATCAAGAAACGGTTCGTCTAATAATAAGTGAAGATCTTGGTATGAGAAAGATTTGTGCAAAAATGGTCCCCAAAAATCTCACTCCACAACAGCAGTCAGTACAACAATTTTTAACCTCAAAACAAATTTCAGTACTACCACAGCCATCTTATTCGCCATATATCACTCCGTGCGACTTTTTTCTATTTTCAAGAGTCAAAACGGCGGTCAAGGGACACCATTTTCAAACAACACAAGATGTCCAAAAATCTGTGACGAGGGTCTTGGAGAATATTACAGAAGATGAGTTCCAGCAATGTTACCATCAATGGCAGAATCGCTGGAAAAAGTGTGTGCATTCAGAAGGGAACTAATTTGAAGGAGACAACACTAAACTTGTCTAAAACGGTAAGCAACATTTTTTTTCACATCACTCTCATTACTTTATTGTCACACCTCGTACATGTGGCTGAAATTGGGAACTCCAGGAAAAGGTTGTGAATTAATAAATTCACGTAGTCGAAAGGTAGCAAAGAAACTATAGAATTTACAAGAAGTGTGTACATACAATTTCGCCCTGGTGGTGATGAATAAACATCCAGTAGGAATATCTTACCTTCCTTCCGAACATGTCAGAATGCCTGAAATAACTTTGACAGTCACCTGAAAACACCATCACGAATGCAAAACTTTGCTTGTAAGTCATCTGAATTTACAGATGTCTAGCACAGAGATGGGTCCAGATCATCACGTGTTCTGTATCATTTAAAACTGTGAATGAAGACACGGTATTTAGCACGTGGAATCTGCAGTAAAAGATACGCGAGAACAATACGACTTTACATAATCTACCTATTTATCATGTTTCCAAACCATGTGCAAGATACCTCAATGCTTGTGGTTTGCTGCGGTCTCACGATGATACCTAAGTTCGCTGGTTGAACGTGTCCGTATTAACACTTGTCTGAAAAACCTGCTTGACTGCTCCGGGCGAAGGGAAAGGCGAGAATGTCTTTATCCTCAACGCGTGATGGGGTACAGATGAATCTTGCTGCCTTATGTTCTCATTGGCTGCAGCAGTTCAAAGCTTTTGGCTCATCTCCTACTATTTCTCGGTCTTCCTTGACCAATTTGTTTCCAGTTTCTCAAATTCCACATATTCATTGCTATACATAATTTCATTATTATTATGAACATCATTATGGTTATACTAGCGACCAGGCTTCGCACTGATGTCTTACGTATCTACGGGCAGACGACTTGTCTGGCGTAGCAGTAATTTTGTTTAAGAGTAACTGAGTAGAACCATGATTAAAAATCGGTCGCTGAATATCATCACTTTCACACTAATTAAACGATTTAAGTAGCAACGCGAGCCATGCATCAAAGCCCCGCAGCCACTCTTACTTGTTGACGGAGCGGTCGCGCCAGTACACCATGAGTACAGTAGTTCAAAAGAGTAGCCTACACATTCGGACATAAAAACGTGGCGGTGAGTGTAATTGATCATATTTCTGTCAATTACAACAAAATATTTTTGCACCTAAAATTCAGCTTGAAATGTAAAATTAGTTTTGCCTTTTTTTCAGTTTCACATAAGTAAACTATTTAAAATTTACTGACCCTACATTTCTTTTCGTATGAGTTACATATCTTGCTGAAAAAGTGAAAAGAAGGGAACGAGCGGAAAAAGTGCTACTATCTGAACACAAAAATGCTGATGTGTTCCTGTTTATTTAAAAGACTCTCAAAAGTGGGATTCCACCTGCCTCAATCTACCTCCCTTAGCACCTTTAAAAATTATCTCAAATATATTGGCATGCCGAAATATTAGCGCTTTTTTACGCTGAGAGACAAGAAGACAGTGCTAGTGGTGCAGAGACAGAAAAGTAATAAATACCTGAAGATAATAGAGAGTGTTTGCTTTACACGCGGAGTGAAGGGAATAATGTCAGTGTGAGAGAAAGAGGGGGACACAGTGACAGTGAAACATAGTTGACAGTGACAGAAAAGCGCTAGGAAAAGAGCGAAAGACACAGTGCCAGAGGGAGAGGAATAAAGAGAAGGAGAAAATGGAAGTCAGTGAAAGCCAGTGATAATGAGGGCAGGGTCTGTGACAGTGACAACGGAAAAGAGAGAAAGAGTGACAGTGAGAAGAGACGGCAACAGTGGGAAGGAATAAATGAGATAATAGCAGAAAGAGCCCCCCCCCCCCCATGAACCATGGACCTTGCCGTTGGTGGGGAGGCTTGCATGCCTCAGCGATACAGATGGCCGTACCGTAGGTGCAACCACAACGGAGGGGTATCTGTTGAGAGGCCAGACAAACGTGCGGTTCCTGAAGAGGGGCAGCAGCCTTTTCAGTGGTTGCAAGGGCAACAGTCTGGATGATTCACTGATCTGGCCTTGTAACAGTAACCAAAACGGCCTTGCTGTGCTGGTACTGCGAACGGCTGAAAACAAGGGGAAACTACAGCCATAATTTTTCCCGAGGGCATGCAGCTTTACTGTATGATTAATTGATGATGGCGTCCTCTTGGGTAAAATATTCCGGAGGTAAAATAGTCCCCCATTCGGATCTCCGGGCGGGGACTACTCAGGAGGAAACTGTTATCAGGAGAAAGAAAGCTGGCGTTCTACGGATCGGAGCGTGGAATGTCAGATCCCTTAATCGGGCAGGTAGGTTAGAAAATTTAAAAAGGGAAATGGATAGGTTGAAGTTAGATATAGTGGGAATTAGTGAAGTTCGGTGGCAGGAGGAACAATACTTCTGGTCAGGTGACTACAGGGTTATAAACACAAAATCAAATAGGGGTAATGCGGAAGTATTGAATAGGATTGGGGAGAAGAGAAGTTTGTGGCACAACTTGACCAGAAGAAGGGATCGGTTGGTAGGACATGTTCTGAGGCATCAAGGGATCACCAATTTAGTATTGGACGGCAGCGTGGAGGGTAAAAATCGTAGAGGGAGACCAAGAGATGAATACACTAAGCAGATTCAGAAGGATGTAGGTTGCAGTAGATACTGGGAGATGAAAAGGCTTGCACAGGATAGAGTAGCATGGAGAGCTGCATCAAACCAGTCTCAGGACTGAAGACCACAACAACAACAACAGCAGAAAGAGAGAGTAAGAGGGAGACAGTGACAATGAGGGAAGACAGCAGGACGGAACGAAGGAGACTGTGGCTGTGATGCAGGAGACAATGACAGTGACAACGAGATTGTGACAATGAGTTGCGCTGAATGAGTGAGTAGGAAAGGGCAACTGGGAGTGGATGCGTATGAACTACTTACAGCAGTGGACTAGTGGGTGTCATTGAGTTACAGTTAGGTGAACTTGTTGGAGTTTGAAATGAGTTGCATGTTAAAAAAAAAACGCGAATATGCTCGAATGCAATAATCTTTGGGAAAATTTTTAAAGGTGTTGAGGAATGTAAAATGAGTCATCTGGTACCCTACTTTTCAGTCAGTCTTTTAAATAAACAAGAACTTACTGGCATTTTCTATGCTCCGATAGGAGCATTTTACCGCTGGAAAATTATATATACGACTTTCCTCGTGACTGAGCCTAACTGCTCAAACCGGATCAAAATCCTTACTGTAGTTCCTGAGATTATCCAAACATACAGACAGAATCGACGAGGGAATTTTAATTTATGTATACAGAGTTTTTCAAAACTCAGCAGCAAAACTTCAGGAATGTATTTCTGATATAACAAGAAAAAATATGAGCTATTCCTATGTGGGTCAGGAAGTGCATGATTACAGATTTCTTCGATCTTCAGTTCCTTCAGACTGTGCTGTACGTCTGTAGCCCCAGCTGGTACAGTCTGGTTACGTATCAAAGGAAACGTTCAAAGTAATTTCCTCCTGTCTGAACATGGGCCTCTGTTCGTCACCTCATTGAAATCTGTACACGATCAAAAATGCCTGATGTAGTTCGTACTGTCTGAAAGGCTGCAACAGTGCTTGCACGGAGAGGTAGTTCATCCACAACAGCAGTCGAATATACAGGAGACTATACATGTACCCACAGGCGAAAGACCAGTCGGTTTGAGGGGAGTTAGAGGAGAAAATTTTTTCACATTTTCAGATTTTTATTCCATTATAAAATTTGCAATTTTCCGAATAAAATTTTATATATATCGAATATATATATATATATATATATATATATATATATTCACATGGGAAGTATTTTATTTTTTTAAAATATTATCTACACCGTTCAAAAATGTTTAAATTTTTACGAGCATTACTTCAAGATCTAATAAAATAGGTAATTTTTTTATATAGAGGGCTGTGGATTGCTGTGTTATAAAGGTTAAATTTCGTGTTTGTTGGTCATGTCCAGAAGAGGATGGGCACCAGGTTGAGGAAGTTGAGACAAAGTTTGAGAGACAAGAAACTTTCTGATGCTGAAACCATAAGAGGCAGGCTGACAGACAAAATGATTGGTGAACTATAGCAGTATTATTGGATGGTCATTAGAAATAATACTGAGAATTTGTTGAAAATGAAGCAGGCAGTATGGGCTACCTTCTTCCACAGACTGTCAACTGGTGAAAAACCAGTACACCACCTTTGCCCTCCTGGGCTTGATACATGATGCAATTAACGCAATGCCAATTACTCAGACAGTTCATACAGCCATAAATATTCCATCCCAGCAGCAGTCATGGATATCATAAAACCTATTTACAAAGACTGTGGCAAATCCTGAATTACTGAAGAAGCAATGGTCAGACTCAAAATCCTAATGAGTCGTTCAATAATCTTATATGGACTCGCTTACCAAAAAATGTTTTTGTTGGAATGAAGACACTAAAGTGGGGAGGGGGGGGGGGTCAGTGATGGTTTGCTGTTACTGCTTTTAATGATGGCGACATTGATAGGATGAAAGTGATACAGCATATGAGAGAGAACTTGAACGGATAGACAAGGTTCGCATTGATATAGCAGAGTATGCAGCACAGTTGGGCACTAAGGCGTCCAGAAAGAAGAAAAGAAGAAAAAAATATCAGGAGGATGATATAGAGCTAGGTGCTTCTGACTGACAAATACAAAAAATTAAGCATATATTAAGTGAATTACAGTCTTTTGAAACTTTAGACGCTGTTCCTGAAAATTTACATTTTCTGTTGGATTTTTCCCTAAATCTCAGAAATCACTTCGAGTAGAGTGTTCAAATTTTCGGGGAGTAATAACATAGATATCCTGGGTGTACTGAACTAAAAGAAGAACATAATGTTATGTATGATTTAAATTATTTAGGATAACATACAGAAAAGTACACAAAATTTTAAGCGTGTAATTAAAACTTTGTATTTCCGAAAGCAGTGGCTGAAAAACAATTATTGTATTTCAGTAGACTCAGAACATACAGTTTAATATCCTATAAAAATTTCATGTCAGTGGCTACAGTGGTTCCTGAAATACAGGGAAGCCAAGTCACTACATTTAACATTGTCGGGATAGGGCGTTCCAACTCCCCTAAGTCAGGCGAACGGGTCAGCTAAGCAATCTGTCCGCCTCTACCTATTTAGCGCTTAGGAAAATGTGCATCCGGGTGCCTCCGGGCAGACAGACTGAAATGGGCAAGAGTTCCATCGTACATGAAATGCCGTTGTCGAAGGGATGCAAGTGGAATGTCTTTTGAGTACTCAGGCACCGCAGTAAGCAAGAAATCTGTGTAGTTCAATTGAGTAAGTGTCGGAGGAAGGACGTAGGGTCCAACAAGCAATCGCCAACAATAGCTGCCCAGATGTTAATGGAGAATCTCAGTTTGTGGGTCGATTGTATAATTGCATGGGGATTTGTACCTGCCCCCACGCGTTGTTTATGAAAATTCTGAATACTGTCCTTTGTGAATTTCGCTTCATCTGTGAATAAAAGCCACACCTGATTAGCCGAGCGGTCTGAGGCGCTGCAGTCATGGACTGTGCGGCTGGTCCCGGCGGAGGTTCGAGTCCTTCCTCGGGCATGGGTGTGTGTGTTTGTCCTTAGGGCAATTTAGGTTAAGTAGTGTGTAAGCTTAGGGACTGATGACCTTAGCAGTTAAGTGTCACAAGATTTCACACACATTTGAACATTTTTTTGTGAATAAAACAACAGCTGCGAAATTGGGCGTCCTAACACATTGCTGCAGGAATCACTGGCAGACCGTTCTATTGGAGGATAATCCGCAAGAGACAAGTTTTGCCATACTGCCGATAGTATGGATACGGTACGTTTTCACGTAAACACGTCACGTGCACCACTTTCCTCTGAAAGCGTAACCGCCCTATGTTGAGTCCAAATATTTCCTCCACAGCACTGAGCAGCGCTTAATTTCTAAAATTTTAGGTGCCGGAATGCACCTCTTCAACCACACAAGAAACCCCTTCATAAAAATCTTGGTATATTGTACACACACACACACACACACACACACACACACACAGCACTTCGCCACACGCCCATCGTATTACATTGGCCACCCATTGTCACGTTCGCCAGTGCCAACTTAGCGGCAAATTACAGTTACGTTGCGATTTGATACACTTATACTACACTCATACTCATAAATTAAGGATAACTACAGAATGTGGTGCCACACAACTTGGCACTACACAAAACTGGCGCTAATAGCATAAACACACAGGACACACACGACACAGATCTGTAAATCCACAGTATTGGTGATAAGTACAGAAAACTGTCCCGAAACACATGTGCTACAAAACGCCACTGTTTCCTGCGCATGTACCCCGACATCATTATGGGATATGATCGCCATGCACACGTACACAGGCCGCACAACGGGTTGGCGTACTCTGGATCGGGTGGTCGGGCAGCTGCTGCGGTATAGCCTCCAATTCTAGCAGCAGTGCCCGTCGGTAGAGTTGGGCAACACGATTCTTTTTCCCGATTCGATACCTACGATTCAATCTCACATTTCGAATCGATTCCTACGATTCGTTCACGATTCTTTCACGATTCATTCTAGTCTGCGATGGCACGATTCTTACGGAATGCAAAAAGTTCTACATCTTACTCACAGACGGCATGACGTCTGAAATTGTCAGTGGGGTTAGAATCGAACTGTGTCATGATAAGATATGGCAGAAATAGTTTATTTATGAGTAAACATGCATATGACGTTACAAGTGTGCTTCTCGATTCATACATGTAATGCTTTAATTGATGAAAGGTCACGTTTGATTTGATTGCATCTATTGTTTTATTTCGGTATGCCAGGAAAGAGGAGTCGATTTGTGCGAAAGGTGGTGCAAAATTTACGAAATTGCGATTTAAATTACTTATTGTGTAAAATCGAGTTTTTTCAGGAAACACACCAATATAGACAAACTTAAAAATCAAAATCCGTATCTAAATACAAAATTTTATCCAAACTGTTAAAGCCGTTTCCAAGAAACATGGATTTCGCGTTTTTATTTAAAAATTTCTTTTGAGTAAAATCGCGTGCTGTAAGGAAAGATACCGATATACAGATAAACATAAAAACCAAAACCTTAACTGCATTCAATACGTACTAACAAAGTTTTACGAGATGGCGTTATAAAAACATGTGAAATAGCGTTTTTAGAATATAAAATTACATTTTTACAAATGGAACTATGTAGGATACATATATTGTAAAATAGACTTTTTACGAAAGAGTGGAACTATGTAGGTGAACCAGTCTAAATACAAAATTTCATCGTTAGGGCCGTTTTCGAGATACGCGAAATATAATACATAATCCAAGTGCTACTGCTCGTGTAAAGAAGGTGTGTGTGTTTTGCATTGCATCTGTAACAAATAAGAGGTACGTATTTATTCATCATACTTGGATTTAATCGTGTGTATTGAGAGCTGTGTACTCGCTGTATATCGTTTCTGCCATCACTAGTTCGTGTATTACTCGCGCAAACTAAGCTGACGTCGGCGCGGTGGATGATGGTAGCGATAGTAAATGGGAAATTCCTTTACGCTCGTTCCCGTCAGCTACCTCCAAGTGTCAGCTTGGTTTTCACGAGTAATATTACGGCCCACGAACTTCGTCTGTTCGTTGCGAGCTTCCTTTGTTCACATGCATCCACCACTTGACTGCCATCTGGCGGTCGTAATCATTCGGCACGACTCGGCATGATTCGGAAGTTGCCTTCGAAGCACGTTTCTCCTTTGATCCCACATGAGTCGCTTACATCAGAAAGGCAACTAGTCTGAAATTTATGAAGTTTCGTTTCTTTGACGATTATGGTTCTCAGTGGATCAATGAAATTTATCAATTCCCGAATTTCCAGAGTAAAGGAAACCAAAGAGAAATTTGGAGTGGGAATTAAGATTCAGGAAGAAGAAATAAAGACGTTAAGCTTTGATGGTGACATTGCAGTTCTGTCAGAGACAGAAAAGGATTTGGAAGAGCAGCTGAACAGAATGCACAGTGACTTGAAAGGACCCGCCGGCCGGAGTGGCCGTGCGGTTCTAGGCGCTACAGTCTGGAGCCGAGCGACCGCTACGGTCGCAGGTTCGAATCCTGCCTCGGGCATGGATGTGTGTGATGTCCTTAGGTTAGTTAGGTTTAATTAGTTCTAAGGTCTAGGCGACTGATGACCTCCGAAGTTAAGTCGCATAGTGCTTAGAGCCATTTGAACCATTTGAACCAAATGGCTCTGAGCACTATGATTTAACTTCTGAGGTCATCAGTCCCCTATAACTTAGAACTACTTAAACCTAACTACCCTAAGGACATCACACACATCCATGCCCAAGGCAGGATTCGAACCTGCGACCGTAGCGGTCGCTCGGCTCCAGACTACGGCGCCTAGAACCGTTCGGCCACTCCGGCCGGCATGAAAAAATGATGAAATTTCACACGTAAAAAAAGTTATTTTGTTGTGTTTTCGAACTTCCACTGCAATGAGTGTGAATCCTGAATCCTTCCTGGAGATGCTGACAAAGTTTTATGAATTTATTTGTAAAAGTATAGACACTGGAAATTAAAATGTCCTGTGATGCCTCTCCTGCTCCAAGTCGGCCCGGCCCGTTTGACATCCTCCCCCCCCCTCCCCCCCCCCTTAATAAGAATGATCCAGTGCAGAGAAGAGATATTACTGATGTACCACACAACTTATCTCCTCTACTCACTGAGGAAGTCTGAGTAGGTGTAAGTGAGGGTAGGAAGACTTTAGTATCTTCAGGTGAAGTTATTGCGTAAATAAATAAAATAAAAAAGCAGAGGATGAGGGAGTGTGGCTGATAGCTGTGCCCTTCACTCAGTTCATGCTCAGCAAACGCGTAATCAGATTCCTGGAACACCCTGGGTGTGTGCAGAGGACTGAATGACTGTCCGAGGCTGTACACAACTCGTAGTCACACCGCCGTCCGCGTGGAACAGCGAAGCGTGTGAGTTCCCGGGGACAACGGCCGCGCCAGCTGATAAGTGCCACTCCCCGGCTGGCCGTTGCGTGCCGCCGCTAACTGTACTCCGCTGTACTGCAGCTCTCCCGATAAGCAGTCCTCACGACTCCCGCTCCCAGGCGCTCCTGCTGCCAGCAGCATAGCATGCACACGTCGCGAAAACAGTTTTGCACACTGCGATCCATCGACAGATAACGTATGTTTAACGTTTCGCACTGATGCAGCTTGAAAGCTGACAACAAACTTGCACCGGTATTTCATAATGTCATTTCTTCTGAACCGCGGGTCTTTCGCATCGTCCCGTACGCTCCTCGGAGTGTGGGACCTCATCATCATATCTGGTGTGTTTCCAAGCTCTTACTGACCAATGTACTGAATGAATCTCGTAAAATCTATACCTCTTTAATTTCATGAACGGTTCAAGCTACTTACACGAGTTTCTCAGCAAATGACAGACTGCAAAAGGGCACGTGTATTTATTGTATAAATAATAATTTTAACTCTTGCATCAAACAAGGTATTGATACAAAAATCCTCTTCAAGTACAATAAAAGTACTTACCGATATTCCAAACCTCTTGCAAGCATGAGTAGAGAGGCCTGTTCTTGTTATTCTTGTGTCTGAAGAACGGTCTGATGCGGGCCGCTGTGGCCGAGCAGTTCTAGGCGCTTCAGTCCGGAACCACGCGGCTGTTACGGTCGCAGATTGGAATCCTGCCTCGTGCATGGATGTGTGTGATGTCCTTAGGTTAGTTAGGTTTAAGTGGTTCTAAGTCTAGGGCACTGATGACCTCAGATGTTAAGTCCCATAGCACTTAGAGCCATTTGAACCAATGGTTTGATGCAGCTCATCATGCTACTTGATCCTGTTCAAGCCTCTTCATCTCCAAATAACTACTGCAACCTATATGCCTCTGAATAGGGTTACTGTATTCATCTCTTGATCTCCCTCTACGATTTTTACCTCCCTCCCCCCAGTGGTGGATATAGAAAAACCTCAAGGAGGGGGCGCTAAAGATATCTTGAGCTATCTCTACTTTTACCGTAATAAAAAATAATCAAGTCACATGCAGAGTTTAAGAAAGTTTTATTTAAACTGATTACACACATATACAAGACAATGCCATCTTATGATATAAAAAAGTTACAATTCATCCTTCTTAAATGGTGAATTCTGTGCGCCTATTCTTCCTGGCAAATTGGTTAATTACATCGTCAATAAGACAATCAATGTCAGGGTGAGTGTTCAACAGAGCTAAGCCATTAAGTCGATCCTCCTTCATTGTCAACCGCAGCCATGTCTCTGTACGCCACAATCTTGAAAAACATCTTTCGACTGTAGCGATGGATGCAGGTAGACAAGCAAAATTTGGTACAGCGCATGCAAAGTAAGATAGTCAGATCTAGGACAAACAAACAACGTTTGCATAACAGAATCACGATCATTACGGGCGTTTATGCTTGTTTCCTCGTATTGAAGAATTTCTCCCATTAGTTGCCCCCCCCCGCTCTTCACACACACGCACGCACACACACACACACACACACACACACACACACACACACACACCAATATACTAAATTGGTGAACCTTGACGTCTGAGAATGTGTCCTGGCAACCGATTCCTTCTTTTAGTCAGGCTGCACCCCTATTGGATTCAGTACCTCTTCATTAGTTACGCGATCTACGCATCTAATCTTCAGCATTTTTTTTTTTTTTTTTTTTTTGTAGCACCTCATTTCGAAAGCTTCTTTTCCGTTCTTGTCTATTTTACTTCCATGTTTCACTTCCATGCATGGCTACTCTCGAGACAAATATCTTCAGAAATTGTTCTTAACGTTTAAATCTAGAAACCATGTTAACATATTCCTCTTCTTCAGAAAGACTGTTCTTGATATTGCCGCCGGCCGCGGTGGCCTTGCGGTTCTAGGCGCTGCAGTCCGGAACCGCGGGATTGCTACGGTCGCAGGTACGAATCCTGCCTCGGGCATGAATGTGTGTGAAGTCCCTAGGTTAGTTAGGTTTAAGTAGTTCTAAGTTCTAAGGGACTGATGACCTAAGATGTTAAGTCCCATAGTGCTCAGAGCCATTTGATATTGCCAGTCTACATTTTATAACCTCTTCACTTCGGGCATCAATAGTTATTTTCCTACCCAAATAATCATCTACTACTTTAAGTGTCTCGTTTCCTAATCTATTCCTCTTAGCATCACCTGATTTAATTCGACTGCTTTCCACTACTCTTTTTTTGCTTTTGTTGATGTTCATCTTTTATCGTCCTTTCAAGACGCTGTGCATATTCTGTTGAGCTGCTCTTCCAAATCCTTTGCTGTCTCTAACAGAACTGCAATGTCACCATCAAAGCTTAACGTCTTTATTTCCTCTTCCTGAATTTTAATTCCTACTCCAAATTTTTCTTTGGTTTCCTTTACTCTGGAAACTCGAAATTTGATAAATTTCATTGATCCACTGAGAAACTTTATAAATTTCAGCCTAGTTGCCTTTCTGTGTAAGCGATTCATGTGAGATCAAAGGAGAAACGTTCTGTTACATATTCGAGATGATTCGTGAAGACGAAAAACAAGATTACAAACACTCTGCTTTGCTGTACTTATTTGAAAGACATATACGTTAATTATGTTTCAATGACTGTCATTCAGCACACGTGTGAAAGATAAGCATAAAGTGTAGATAAGTGGCTCTGGAGACCCAAAGCACTGAAGTGGAAACACACATACCACATTTTTAAAAACCACTTCATATGACACAGCCACCATCCTACCGATATAAAAACACAGTAGGCCCTAATAATGATCCACTACAGTAACTAGAAGCGTAACATACGCTATACTTCTCACTTGAACAAACTATTTTCTGAGGTTATAATTTACGCCTAAAATCTGCGACAAAGATTTTGCCTATTTCTGGCTTCCCATAAACCTACAGGCTCAGTCCATCGATCCCGAACTGTATCCGGATAATGCTATTTTTCATCGCAAGGACACCACAAACTCACGCTTTCTTGGATTAAACTTTTCAAAAAAATGGTTCAAATGGCTCTGAGCACTATTTGACTTAACATCTGTGGTCATCAGTCCCCTAGAACTTAGAAGTACTTAAACCTAACTAACCTAAGGACAACTCGCACATCCATGCCCGAGGCAGGATTCGAACCTGCGACCGTAGCGGTCACGCGGTTCCAGACTGAAGCGCTCAGAGCCGCACGGCCACACCGGCCGGCTTAAACTTTTCAGTTTCTCACAGCTCATGTTTAGTGTGTGAGAAAGTCGGTCGATTTGACCGAAGAAAATAAACTGATCTGAATTTTATCGATTGTCATCCGAAGTGTGTGCGTTCGGACGATGAGATCGGCTACAGTGTGACCGCCCACGTAGTGGTAAACCGATTTGAAGAGATCGGCCGTCTTCAGACGATGTCGGACGTTGGCGGAATGCGACGGTCTCGGTGACACTGTGACCGCAGCTTTACCACCATTTATCTTTGTACTGCAGTAAAAGTATCTACGCAAAAGTGCAAATGTCTACGGTGTGCGCTGCGTGTCTTGTTTGGTCACAGACTTGTACCATTCTCTCAGGTACTTCCTCTTGACAAAAATGATGTCCACTTTACACTGCGCTCTCAAGCTTGCATTCAGTGTTCCTCCCTTCTGTCTCGGTTTTGTTTCTCCGGTAGCGTTAGTCGTACGCCAACAGTGATACACTGCGGTGCGGATGACTTTACGAACGAGAACTTGGTCAATATGCTCTTCGTGTGTGGGTGTGGGTTCACTGAATGCGGTGGAAGGGGAGCACCACAACGCTGTGCTGACCTCATAATGCACTGATGGCGACCACGTCACAGCGCATTAGACGCAATTTCTGCTTCAGCTAAAATGTATTTTATTTCTTGACACTGAAAGTGATAAAAGCTAGTTGCAATTTAGATTGACAAAGTATAAATGGTTCAGATAAGCTGTATAACTTAGGCACTTAAAAATCTTGAATTTTCAGATACGAGGGTAATCCCAAAAGTAAGGTTTCCTATTTTTTTATAAGTACAGAACTCTGTGTGGCAGTTGGCACACGCGCTGTGTGTAAACATGCGCACGCCGCGCTGAGGCGCTCAGTCTTGGCTTGGCAGCCGTTGAGAATGGAGCTCCCGTTGGATGATACCGCCAAGTGCGAATTGCACAGTTATTCGGTTTTTGAACGCAAAGGGCACTGTGCCGATTGAAATCCGTCGCCAATTGACAGAAGCGTATGGTTAGTCGTGCATGAATGTCAAGAATGTTCGTAAGTGGTGTAGAGAGTTTGCAGCTTGTCGGACCGAAATTCACGACGAACAAAGGGGCGGGAGGCCGTTAATTTCTGAAGAGACAGTGTTGAATGTTGAGCAAAGCATGCGTGAAGATCGGCGAATCAACCTGGAGCACCGCTCACAGAATTCTAACGGAAACATTGAACTACCGGAAGGTGCGCGCAAGATGGGTGTCACACATGCTGAATGAGGACCACATGCGGCAACAAGTTGATGCTTCCGGCGCATTTCTTCACCGCCTTGCAGCCGAACAGGACAACTTTCTGGACTCAATTGTCACGGGTGACGAAACCTGTGCATACCACTTTACATCTGAGACCAAGCAACAATCACGCCAGTGGCGACACCCTTCTTCGCCAAAACCTCGCGGAAATTCAAACAAACACAGTCTGCCGGCAAAGTCATGACAACCGTTTTTTGGGATCGGAAAGGGGCATTGTTGGTCGACTTTATGCCCACTGGGACCACAATTAACGCTGACAGGTACTGTGAGACTCTGAAAAAACTCAAACGGGCAATTCAGAACCGGAGAAGAGGAATGTTGAGCAAGGGCGTACAAATTCTCCTTGACAACGCTCGCCCACGCATCGCTCGACAAACCGTTGCTCTCCTGCAACAGTTTCAGGGTGAAACATAATCACCCACCCACCTTACAGTCCTGACTATTACCTGTTCCCTAGGTTAAAAGAACATTTGGCCGGAAAGCAATTCTGCTCTGACGACGAGGTGAAAGAAGAGGTTCATAACTTTCTGAAAAGCATGGCGGCGAGCTGGTATGACATGGGCATACAAAAACTGCCACAGCGTCTACAAAAATGCAACAACAGAAATGGTGATTATGACGAAAAATAGCTAAATGTTCAAGCTGTAAACTGATGTAAACCGTTGTAGAAACAAACAAATCTATGTACTTCTAAAAGAATAGAAGACCTTACTTTTGGGATTACCCTCGTATTTATTGTACCTGAATTTCAGATATTTGTTGTATCTGAACTTTCAGATATTTATTAAAAGACGTCTTCTTTACACCATAAGCTGCATTAGAAATGTTTTATTTGTCAAAATCTGTTTTCGGGTTTATAACCCACCTCAGTCGCCTGAGGAACAAGCAACTGTATGTGCATCGATTTCTACAATGTGATAATTGTATGTAATGGCAGTAATATGTCTACTTACATTATGCACTTCTGTAGCAATGACATGCTTGTCAGTTAATACGACAGGATCAGATCCTGCATAATGTAAGTAGACTTATATTACTGCTATATATGTGTAGTTGTCATTCTGTCGAAGTCGATGCACATACAGTTGCTTGTTCCCCTGTATCAGATGCCGAAAACAAATGAAACATTTCTAAAGCAGCTCATGGCGTACAGGAGGTGTCTTTCAATAATTAATTACTTAACTTTTTCTTATTGGATTTCCTGAAATTCTTCGCAAGAACTGGATTTGGATGTATATCAAACCAGCGCACTAGGTGCATTAAATAAAGGTGCGCCTTAATATGATTTATGATATTTTATTACTCAGAGCGACACAGGTATTCCGTGGCGAATATCGGATCAACAGGGAGCCGTGAACTCTCCAGCTTCTGCCCTTATACATACTATCAAATAATTGCTTCATTCAAATGAAATTATATGGGTCCAGAGAGCTTTTCAAATCTCAGTTATCGAGTGAGGTGGTGCAGTGGTTAGCACACTGGACTCGCGTTTGGGAGGACGACGGCTCAAACCCCCATGCAGCATCGTGACTTAGGTTTCCAGTGATTTCTCTACATCGCTTTGGGCAAATGCCGGGGTGGTTCCTCTGAAAGGGTACGACCTACTTCCTTCCCCATCCTTACCTAATGTGATAGGACCGAATATCTCGCTGATTGATTCCCTCCTCCAAATCACCCAACCAACCAAATCTCAATTATCTACGATGCATATATGCAGACTGAAGCGGCGAATGAAAATTTGTAGCAACGCCGGAATTCGCACCCAGCTCTCTTGATCACTAGGCAGATGCACTAACCACTATATCAGGTTCCAATACGAGCCTTAGTACAAATTTTCATTCGTCGCTTCAGTTTGCATATATGCATCGTAGATGTGGTGAGACTTAAAAAGGTCTCTGGAACCATACAGTTTCATTCGACTAAAACACATATGCCTGGGTTTCAGGCAGGCTCCTCCGTTTCGTTCGATGCTGTGATGCTATTCTAATACGGTTGGAGAGCCTCTGCAATGGTGTTCGAGTTTATGGGATGTATCAAGAGAAGTGAGAAGTGAATAGGAATTTGGACTGAGGATGGAGGCGTCCTACAGTAGTCCGTGCACTTATACAAAGCCATTGCGCTAGGATGGTGCAGTGCTTAGCGCATCTTCCTACTGACCAGGAGATCTGGCATGGAATCCCGACATTGTTACAAATTTTCAGTCATCGCTTCAGTCTGCATGATTACCTCATCGTTGATATTACAATTTTTTGATGTTACAATTAAAAATGTCTCATCAAGTTAGTTTAATATATGTGCAGTAATGTTACTATCGCTATTATTCGTTTCATACAGACAAAAGAGCCATAAAACAATGATATCACTTGAATTTTCATCAAATATGAAGAAAGATCAGCGATATCAACAATTACATTAATTATCAATAACAAAATTTAGCACATTGTTCTTACCACGCTCTCTGCATAAAAGTCACTGGAGGTTTTGGCCAGAATTAACAGTAATTTTGTGTTTTACACAGAACGTGTATTTTTTAACGATTTTTTTACATGTATAGGGTTTCATCATAACTATTCTGAAAATCGGTAAAGTTTGTTACATACATCAGTTGCAAAGTTGTATAATAGCAGTTCTCATGTTTTTCCAAACATTGCTTCGAGTGTTTTGTCCGACAAAACGAAAATGAGTGATACAGCATAACAACGTTTCATCATACGTTAATTAAAACAGAATACGACAATTTCGTATGTTATTACCAACTGAGCGAGTTTCACAGGGCTGATGTGTTGGCGCTTCATAATTATTTACACATTACATCATTCACATGGTAGAGATTACTGGTTCTGAGATTACAGAGATTCAGTTAATTGGAATCAGGGCGATGACTTGGCCTCAATGAACTGAGAGCTGTGGTACCGATCCGTTCAATACGCTTTCCAAACTGACCTGTTACATTTCACACCTTTGCATCTGTACATTACTCTGTGTTTTGCGTTGTATGTCACGGTAATTGCGTGTTATAAGTTTTTTGTTGAGAAGGTTTTTCCACAAAAACAAAGGTAACTGTAGTGAGAAGCCGGTTAAATAATAATTTATTACTCTTTAAGGAACTAGCGTAGAACGTGAGGGCCTTATACCAAAATACTCTGAAAATATCCGTGAATAATCTTCTAAATTTTGTCGGTGTAGTTCTGGTTCGTTCTGTATGTCGTATAAAGTAGAGGGGCAGGATGCCCTTTCATATTACTTGCGGAGGTCTATCTCCTTGCTGCATACAACAAAGGAGCCTCACGTGAGAGCCAGAGTTGCCGGAGTTTACACTGCGGTGGCAGATTCCTGCCTCAGAAAATCTTCCCAGATAGTTTTGTAAAAACTTTCAGCGTCAACATTAACGAAACTTATATCACCGTACTCAGCTTCTGGAGAGTTTTCAACGTTTTCAAGAAGTAATACATTTCATCTGTATACTTGCTTCACCATCTTGGTTGATACAAGAACGACGAGTGTTGCTGAGGCAAGAAAATTATGTGCCCCTCTGCCTACTAACATTTGCCGAAAACATCGTTTCGAAATCTTCTATATCTACATCTGCATCTACATGGATACTCTGTAAATCACATTTAAGTGCCTGGCAGAGGGTTCACAATTCTCTATTATTCCAGTCTAGTATAACGCGCGAAAAGAAAGAACACCTATATCTTTCCGTACGAGCTCTAATTTCCCTTAACTTATCGTGGTGATTTCCCAAATTTTCCCCAATTTTACATAGTTTCCACAATTTTTCTATTTTATAACTGGTAGCACACTGAACCACAGGGAGAGGTTGTGTTTATTTGTTTATAACAAATTACATCACTTGAGGTCTACTTGTCAATAAAAATACTACGTGGCATCAGCAAAAACCTCACCTAGCTACGCAATTCTCATGTTTTCTTCAATTTTACGTATTTTTACCGTTTTTCCACAGTTTTACGTATTTTGTCCAATTAC
Source organism: Schistocerca serialis cubense (assembly GCF_023864345.2). Lineage (NCBI taxonomy): Eukaryota > Metazoa > Arthropoda > Insecta > Orthoptera > Acrididae > Schistocerca > Schistocerca serialis. Next base: position 413,488,872 of record NC_064644.1, on the reverse strand, counting down.
GCAAGACAGCTCACTATGTTGTGTTGATGTAATAATGCTCTCAGGCAATCACAGTACAAATTAGATATCATTGATACTGAGTCATACATCCCCAACTCCATCTTTTGTAACTGGAGGCAAACTGGTGCATGGGAAGAGGCTGTGTCTATTTGTTTATAACACATTAGTCGTTCTAGATCTGTTTGTTTAATACTTCGAGGCACCAGCAGACGCAACACTCAGACAGATAATATGTAAGAGCTCTCAGTTTTAAGTATTTTCCACAAATTTCGACATTTTACCCAATTACGCGAGTTGTGTGTTGCGTCGGCTCACTTCGCGTCACGACGCCACATCGCCTTGCGTCGACTTCATGATGTTGTCAGCGTTGGTCCCGATTTAGTATCATTCCTAAACCACCACTCCGTTACTAGTGTTTGACGTCATAACGTTGGAAACGAACACGTTGGTAGAAATGGTGACGACACAGAGAATTCTACAAGTCTAAGATGTTGTTTATGAAATAACACACTAAATTACTAGATTACGTGAAGCCGTACTAAAATTATGATGCTTCCAGCCAAAGATACTGTATTTGTAACACACCTCTTGAGAGAATCGTCCAGTATATGCGACAACCCCGGCGAAAGTTACGTCGTCTGCTGGAGGGCAGATCTCTCCCCTGAGTCCGCTGTATGGGTGTGTAGCTGCGAACGCCTAAGATCGCGGATACAGTGCCCAACAGTTGCCGGGACACTTGCCGTTGGTGCATAACATTGCAGCTATGCCGAGAGATCTCGCGCTCACGGTAATAATGGCAAACAGATCCCGAGACACAAGTGAAAATATCAAAGAACAGTACACACCCGGCTTACGAGGAACTCGTCACCTGTATTCGCTGAATAATGTCAATACGCTATAGAACTCCTTGTGCGATCGTGACCAACAGGTCTGTGTAACACTACGCCAGACCATATTCCCCACACCTGCTAGAGAAATTTGCACAATGTATGTGCAATCACTTCAGACATACACTAGTGGCCATTAAAATTGCTACACCAAAAAGAAATGCAGCTGATAAACGGGTATTCATTGGACAAATATATTATACTAGAACTGACATGTGATTACATTTTCACACAATTTGGGTGCATAGATCCTGAGAAATCAGTACTCAGAACAACCAACTCTGGCCGTAATAACGGCCTTGATGCGCCTGGGCATTGAGTCAAAGAGAGCTTGGATGGCGTGTACAGATACAGCTGCCCATGCAGCTTCAACACCATAACACAGTTCATCAAGAGTAGTGACTGGCGTATTGTGACGAGCCAGTTGCTCGGTCACCATTGACCAGACGTTTTCAATTGGTGAGAGATCTGGAGAATGTGCTGGCCAGGGAAGTAGTCGAACATTTTCTGTATCCAGAAAGGACCGTACAGGCAGGGATCGAATGAAGGGTAGAGCCACGGGTCGTAATACGTCTGAAATGTAACGTCCACTGCTCAAAGTGCCGTCAGTGCGAACAAGAGGTGACCGAGACGTGTAACCAGTGGCACCCCATACCATCACGCCGGGTGACACGCCAGTATTGCGATGACGAATACACGCTTCCAATGTGCGTTCACCGCGATTTCGCCAAACACGGATGCGACCATCATGATGCTGTAAACAGAACCTGGGTTCATCCGAAAAAATGACTTTTTGCCATTCGTGCACCCAGGTTCGTCGTTGACTACACCATCGCAGGCGCTCCTGTCTGTGATGCAGCGTCAGGGGTAACCGCAGCCATGGTCTCCGAGCTGATAGGCCATGCTGCTGCAAACGTCGTAGAACTGATCCACAGAATTTCAAAGACGCACACTGCACAGTCAGCACACGGCTATTTTTGCTACGAAAACTTACCTGTGCATTTTTAATGAGTACCCCTCGAACTTGAGCAGTAATCGCACAAAAGACACTTCACGTGGACAAAACTGGGCACATCGGAAAGAAATAGCGACGAAAATGCAATTCTGCGGCCAAGCTGACGTGGGATAGATCTGCCAGACATGTGACTCTCGCAGTATTAGTACACGACGTCACTATTAAGATCCATAAACAGATGCAAGAATAATCATATATGACTTTGCCACATGTAAATCTTTAGCACACACCTCAGTCAATTATGAGGTAGATTGTGCAGCGATTCTAATAGATCTTGGAAAGCATCCAAGGGACCTCCCCAGACACTTTAATCTGGAGGTTATCTCACACTCCAACCACACACTAAGATAAGTGCAGATATCGTGTGTGACTATATCGTATTTTTTACAGTTTTTTTTACTTTTTCCACATTTCTCGATATTTATACATTTTTTTCGTATGTAAGAGCACAAGTATAAATATGCTCTTATTATTTAAGTGACCAGATGTGACTTGGTATTTTGTTTTATGCCATCCAACTTTGATACAGAGCTCCAACCCAGCTAGGGTATATACTTATTTTTCTAGATGTTAACACTAACGCTAAAACAGGTGGGTTGCTGTTGGGGGTACTGTGTCGACGTTATTCTGCTGTAAACACACATAACGCAACTGTGCTAGGTCTGTTTGCAGCGGGGAGCCCCCTACCCTCTGACCACCGACCCAAGAGGTGCAGTCGGAAGCAGTGGTGGGTGCGGTGGCGGAGGTGTTCTGGTATGCATTCGGAGAGATGTTCGAATGATGGGCCCCCAGCGTTACGCGCAGGATATTGCTAATGGCTTTACGCAACAGTTACGTCCAGGAATATTGTTTGGGCTGGATCCAGCGCATAGTACGTCAGGGAATATTATTCGAGGCTGGAGCCAATATTCGGTACATCGCGGCTGATCCGCCTGCGCAAAAAACGGGGTGGATCTACATACTCAATAACTTCTGAATAATGTTCGGTATAGATCCACCCTCGTATGTTGGAGGTATCGTTCGAAAGATGGTTCATCCTCCGCTAGATTCAATGTTGTCGCCGTTGTTGCCGCCATCGCCGCCGCCCCTACCGAAGGCGTCTCCTACATCGGTGGAGGGAGGTTGTGGGTGGGGGTGGGGGGAGGGGGGCAGCGGGGGGGGGGGGGGGGTGGCTCCTCACTGCAAAAAGAACTAGTGAAGTTACGCTATGTGTGTCAACAGCAGAATTCCGTCGACATAGTATCTCCAACAGTATTCCTTGTGTTTTAGCGTTAGTTCTGCTATTTTAAGGAGTATGTATATACCCTGGCTGGGTTGGGGCTCTGTATCACAGTTTGACGTCGTAAAACAAAATCTGGCCATATAAACAATAAGAGCATCCTTATATTTGTACCCTTACGTATGGGAGAAATGGGCAAATATGGAGAAGTACGGAAAATGTTAAAAAATCTGTAAAATTACGATATGGTCACACAGACTACCTGCACTTGTCTTAGTGTGTTGTCGGGATGTGACAAAGCCTAGATTAAAGTGTCTGGGGAGTCTCTGGATCGCTGCACTTCCAGCATCAGTTCCCGAACGTATCATAAAAGTATTTCTGTTCGGGCGAATCTGCCTATTAGGTGGCTAACTTACACTCCGATGTAATGAGTGATTCACTACAAAGGAAAAACAGAACCTACTGGGACCCCAAAAGGTGCGATCTGATAAAGTTTAAATGATCTAATTTCCTGCTACAATCAAGTTCCGCCACTTTGGGCGTCTGAATAAGCAAAGAGTAAGGGAGAGTTTTGTACTCTGGAGAGTAAGAGAGAGTTTTGTACTCTGGAACACTGTGCAGACTAATGTAACAGGAGTTCATTATATTTTCTTATTCCAATTTGAAATGATAGCATTCAGTTTATATGTGCTGCGGTCTTTTTCGAAATTACAGAAATTGGTTTGGAAAAGTGAGGTTTCCCAAATGAGAAAAACTGGTCCGAACTACAAAATGGTTATTTACCTTGGAGCAAATATTCTATTCATATTTAAAAGTGCTGCAGAGAAAACCTTATCAACATTGTACCTTATACTCTGTGCGTTACATCATTACTACACACCAATAACCAGTAAATGAAACCAATAATGAAGAAATACTATAAAAAATCAGTTACAAGTTAAAAACATTTTGAAAGAAGCTATTGGAAACACATAAATTAAAATTTTTAAGACAAGGAAAAATGTTAATAGATTGAAGAAACTAAATCATTTGCAAATTTTATATGTTCCATGGTAGATCTTTTGTTTCTAGGTACAGGATGCTGCACGACCGACGAAGTATGGCTTAAACATCCGCACTTTTTGTAATTAATTTTAAAAAATATATAGACTTTTACTCATCATAAAACTCTGTAACAGAAGCTCAACTATATCCTCCAAATAGGTTTACTATATCGTACAGCACTCAAATATGTAGATGCTGAACAAAACACAACCTCATGACTCAAGCAACAAAAACGGCAGAAAATTCCTGAAACTGCTTATGGTGGTTTCGGGTACCCCTTCTCTCATGTGATTCCAAAACCAGGCCCTAGACTGACACACAGACCAGGAAACATAATGTGTTCCTAGGTACACTTCCTCCAGGTACAGCACTGTCGCCTGCTCCGTGTTAATTCCGTTAATAAGAGTAAACAATTCTCCCTACTTCCCGTAACAGTCACTAAAGATAAAGAAAGCTGCACTGCACTCAATCTGTGTGAATAAAAATGTAAATATTCGTTCCTTCGAAATCGTAAATCTCCAAAACTTTTTCACCAATTGCTTTGAAATTTTGACACAACGTTGCATTCGAATACGGGCGTGTTTTTGTACGTCTTCAGAGCGCCACATTTAATATACAAATATATGTGTAATAATTATAGGGAAACAATAAAAATGTAGATATTCATTTGCACAAAACGGAAAATCTTCGGAACTTCGTGACCGATTGCTTTGAAATTTGGACACAACATTGCATTAGAATATGCGCATGTTTTTGTATACCTAGTGGTGTCTATTTATTGCAAGGCGACAAAATTTTGCCAACATACAGTCAGAACGCAGCATGTCATTCTCAGTGGAGAGAAAGTGTTCCGAAGTAAGAGTAATTTCAGGTGTGCCGCAGGGGAGTGTCGTATTCACGATATACATAAATGACCTTGTGGATAACATCGGAAGTTCACTGAGGCTTTTTGCGGATGATGCTGTAGTATATCGAGAGGTTGTAACAATGGAAAATTGTACTGAAATGAAGGAGGATCTGCTACGAATTGACGCATGGTGCAGGGAATGGCAATTGAATCTCAATGTAGACAAGTGTAATGTGCTGCGAATACATAGAAAGAAAGATCCTCTATCATTTAGCTACAATATAGCAGGTCAGCAACTGGATGCATTGAATTCCATAAATTATTTGGGAGTGGGCATTAAGGAGTGATTTAAAATGGAATGACCATATAAAATTCGGTAAAGCAGACGCCAGACTGAGATTCATTGGAAGAATCCTAAGGAAATGCAATCCGAAAACAAAGGAAGTAGGTTACAGTACACTTGTTCGCCCACTGCTTTAATATTGCTCACCAGTGTGGGATCCGTACCAGACAGGGTTAATAGAAGAGATAGAGAAGATCCAACGAAGAGCAGCACGATTCGTTACAGGATCATTTAGTAATCGCGAAAGCATTTCGGAGATGACAGATAAACTCCAGTGGAAGACTCTGCGGGAGAGACGCTCAATAGCTCGGTACGTGCTTTTGTTGAAGTTTCGAGAGCATACCTTCACCGAGGAGTCAAGAAGTATATTGCTCCCTCCTACGTATATCTCGCGAAGAGACCATGAGGATAAAACCAGAGAGATTAGAGACCAAAACAGAGGCATACCGACAATCTTTCTTTCCACGAACAAAACGAGACTGGAATAGAAGGGAGAACCGATAGAGGTACTCAAAGTACCCTCCGCCACACACTGTCAGGTGACTTGAGGAGTATGGATGTAGATGTAGATGTACTGTGTAAATTCTTTTCGATTTATATGTGCATTAGATAACTGTTTGGAGTACAAAATCGAATCAATAATCATTTCATTGACTGATACTGCCTAGGATCATGCACTAACAGTTTCTGTAGTACTGCAATTCTAGGAGTTAATTATAGCTGAGCGCTGACAGAAAGGGTGACGTGGACAATGCAGTCCTCAGAAGCCGCTGTCGGCAGGGACTGGGAAGAGACTTGTCGTGTTCTGCAGGTCGCATATTTACTGCCCTGAGAGAGAAGAGGGCGAGCAGGTGGCGGTTTACAACAATGGAGCCGACAGATCCCCCAAAGGGTGGACAGTGGGGGCAGGAGGTTGCACTCTGGTGGGCCAAAAAAAAAAAAAAAAAAAAAAAAAAAAAAAAAAAAAAAAAAAAAAAAAAAAAAAAAAAAGAAATCGGAGTAGTTACCTTGCAGAAGAGCATTAAAGTGGAACAAGGCGAAAAGACATGCATTTTTAGTGCGAAGGAATCTGCGGGATCACAAACGATTGTCGCGAGATGACTACTAGGAATCTTCTCACAGGAAGGGCCGGAGTACACTTAAGACCGAAAAGCAGAGACGCGTATTTGAATGGCGCAGTGCTAAGGATGTAGGAGGGAAATGGAAATTAAAGAAAATCTTCTGAAAGGTGTACGAGCTTCAGGCAATTGGCTGGCAGATTCATGACCCTTGTAGTGGGAGGTAATGTTTTTGTAACAGCCTGAACACAAACCTAGACACCGTGTGTCCTGGAGGAGTGGGACACACGGCGTGTCGAGACACACCTCCCTCTGGCGATCGATCTAAGAGCCTTCCCTCCAGGGATCGATCTAGAGACTTCGCCGGCGAGACCCACAGTGGAGAATCTGGCGGTCAGATTTTGAGAAATGCAGATTTCGCCACGAAGAGCTCGTCAAGTCGTTTCTCTGTGAACAGAGTCGTTTTTCTGTTTCTTCGAGTGACAGTTCTTCACTTCTCTACTCAGTATGATGCACATTGAAGTGCTTATTTAGTGAAGAACACTTGATTAGAGCCGGCCGCGGTGGCCGAGCGGTTCTAGGCGCTACAGTCTGGAACCGCGCGACCGCTACGGTCGCAGTTTCGAATCCTGCCTCGGGCATGGATGTGTGTAATGTCCTTAGGTTAGTTAGGTTTAAGTAGTCCTAAGTTCTAGGGGACTCATCACCTCAGAAGTTAAGTCCCATAGTGCTCAGAGCCATTTGAACCATTTTGAACTTGATTAGAATTCTGTTCGTGGCTAGTGAGCAAACAGAAATCTTGGCTCATGTTCTGTCTTGTACTGAGGTAATTTCAGCCCTCGGAGTTGCGGACAGCACATTACGTTCAATGGTAGGCGAAGAATTACAGCTACACATCACTCTCACAGTGGCCAACGCACGAACGAGCAGATCATTAGTGCAATATAACTGCTGTCTGTACTTAAACAAGTGGTATGCGTACTTCGGTAGATAGGGAAACACTCACATTATATGCCTCCAGCTCCATTTGGTTGTCCACTGAGCTTTTACTGAAAATGCCAGTCAGGTTGTCGGTCTTCTGTTTCCCACCAGTAAACGGCATCAGCCAACTTTGTGTCCATCTGACAAATGGGGCGCAGTCTAAAGGAAGTCAAACATATTTTATCTCAATCACGAGATTACATTTAGCGTAGAATATGACGTTGTGTACTTCACGTTTATACGATTTTTGCCCTCCATATGTTTTTCGAGAATTAATCATTTATGATATGCAAGTTGTGGTTTATTCTAGTAGCATCACGACAGGAATAATTGGTTTGATTTGCGGGCGCAGTCTAAAGGAAGTCAAACATATTTTATCTCAATCGCGAGATTACATTTAGCGTAGAATATGACGTTGTGTACTTCACGTTTATGCGATTTTTGCCCTCTATATGTTTTTTGAGAATTAATCATTTATGATATCCAAGTTGTGGTTTATTCTAGTAGCATCACGACAGGAATAATTGGTTTGATTTGCAAAACTGAAGTGACGTAAAACCACAAAACGATACTTCGTTTTATGGAAATCCCTAGGTTTAGTTTGTCAGTAGCAGACTCGTTTTAATTATCCGTAGAAGTGAGAATTCCATTGGAGAGGCAACATCAGGCAACCACACATAAACACGCTATACGTTGCAAAACAACAGGGCACTCCAGCAGGTATAAAAAACACCGCATGCTCGAGAGCGATGTTGTGTCAACATTTCAAAGCAATCGGTGAAGAGACTTACGATTTTGTACAAAGGAACATTTACATCTACGTAAATAAAAATGTTCATTTGTACAAATATAGGCTATGTACCGTCTTATGATTACAATACTACCACAGAATTTGAATATGGAATAATAACGAACTATCCTCAATGTCTGAGAGAGGAGAAGAGGAGATGGACAGAGATGTGTGAGGAAAGGAAGAGATAGAGAGAGGGGACAGGGAAAGATGAAGAGAGGGGGCAGGAGAAGATGGACATAGAAAGAGAGTAGGATGAAATGGACAGAGAGAGGGACAGGAGGACATGGAGAGAGAGGAATGAGGAGAAGATGGGAGATGAAAGGAGGAGGAAGTGATAGACAGATAGAGGGAGAAGGAGGAGGGGATGGACGAAGAGAGGGGGACGAGGAGATGGACAGAGTCGGTGGAGGGAAAAGGAGATTAGGATGTATATCCAGTTCCTATAGATAACAGAAACGTGTGCTTTGTATTTTCTTTTTTTCTGATTTAACCAGACTGAGCCACGGCAATGCTTCGCTGGGCATCTAGACTGAAAAAAAAAATTGCAGTGTCACTCATATTCTCTAAATATACGTAAAAGAAGAATATAAAATTGTCCGAACAAATGAACCCTGCCTATGTTCGCAAAGTACAGTTGCTGCTGCTTGTCGCAATAGCCATGTAATATTCTCTAACTGGAGAACAGTTAATCATAACTTCAGTACTTACAGCATTTGTTCTAGCCTGGCTAAAAATAAAAGAATTACTTCAGTCTGTAACGAAGACAGATCAAAGACTGAAGTGTCCAAAATATTAATCTTCTTATAGGCACAGCAACAGCATTTGCAGACATGGTGCTGTCTGTGTCTCGCTTCCACCGCTTACGCCTCCGCCGTCCAAGTAGCCCTTTCCTTGCAGTGTACATCTGGGTGGCGACTCGGATGTTCTTAAAAACAATTACCAAGTATACTTTCCTCTAATGGTAGCCATCATTCTGTAATTCATAAAACAGCATCTTTGTTTTACACCTAAAGTTACTACTTTAGGGTGGGGGAACAGAAATGCGAAGTTAACCGGACCGTAACCGAAAGGATGTTTGTTGGTTATGTCGGGGGATTCATAAGGTAGTTTGACCCAACACACAACAGGAAGAGTAAAAATAATGCACACTTTTAGGCTAAATATTAATCGTAATGTTTCGTTTTCCGTCGTTCCTTAGTTGCTTCAAAATTTATGGAGGTATGTTCCGTCTTTGCAACTAAATGAAACGCAGTTTCTTTGTTGCCATACGCGTTTAGCTTCTTTTATTTATGAAGCGCCTTAAGTGGCCCGTAGTACATGTTTGTTTTTATATACGTAACAAGTGCATTACATAGTAATTACAAGTTTCGTGAGATTAAATTATCGTTTGGTGTTACTTAGTTTAACTTCAGAAAACTTGAGGTGCAAAAGTTGTTTCTAACCTGAAAAATAAGAGAAAAACATGGGAAAACGTAACATAGTAACATACTTGAAATTACTAAATAATGCATATAGATATACAGAGATGTGCATACTTATTTTTATTTTACATTTGAGGTACTCTTTTCAAAAAGCGTTTTCTTTTTTACCTGAAATATTTTGAGTACATATATTCTGTATTTGTGAAACGCAAAATGCTTCTCTTGAATTTTTTATTTTATGCTACTCAGGTTTCATTCATTTAATGAGCCATTTTTTAAACAAAAATAGTCCCACGACGGATACAGATGGCGCAGTAAGCAGAAAAGGCACATCTGTCATGGCCCTAATTATTAGTAAGACTGAAGTACTCGTTAAGCGTTTACTATTACTGTTTGTTTAATGTAAAACGTACCGCAATCATGTGATAACGCAAAAGAAATTGAATGGAGGAGGAAGCAGTGTCACACACAGTACATGTAACAGCTTTAAGAGATACGTATAATGGCAGATCTGAAAGCAATTCATAGAAAAAGTTTATGATGCAGCCTTGTCGAAACGTCAAGCACTTTGGAATTTTTGTTCAAGGTCTCCTAAAGCTTGTGAATTCTATCAAGATTCAACTGGAAAATCCACTACTTGTCCATGTCCAACAGCGTGGAATTTATCCATGTCCAACACGATGGAATTCATACTGTAGTTCTATTCAAGATCTACTCACAGTCAAGGATAACATGAATGAAACTTTAAGGAAACTCGAATTTACAGCTTTTGAAGAAACTGAAATACAATTTCTTAATGAATACATGAGTTGATCAACACCTATCGGTGACAGAAGTTTAGAATGGAACAAAGAGACCCAATATGGATGTCTTCTGCCAGAACTAATGAGAACGCAAAGAATGCTAACCACTTGCAAATGGATAAACCTACTTACAGTGGTGTGCTGATAGAAGTTATTAAAGAAAGTCATAATAGACGTTTTGAGAGAGCCTATGAACTAGAGAAACCAAAGCAACAGATGGCACATTAGCACACACAGCTTATCTTTTTTTCAAATCGCAAAGGGTATCAAAGTTTATTTGAGAAGTACAGAAGACGAAATAAGAAGAGGAAGGTGGGAAGAACTTGCAACATTCTGATAAAAGAGGTAGAATCTTAAATATTTGTTGCGCGACTGCTACGGTCACAGGTTCGAATCCTGCCTCGGGCATGGATGTGTGTGCTGTCATTAGGTTAGTTAGGTTTAAGTAGTTCTAAGTTCTAGGGGACTGATGACCACAGATGTTAAGTCCCATAGTGCTCAGAGCCATTTGAACCATTTATATATTTGTTGAGGACTATTGATATTTCTGTAGTCTGTAGTGGCAACACTGCAATGGATATGGATACACCACAGTATTTAAAAGTTAATGACAATAGTTTAGATTCCTTGAACAGATATCCACTGTTCAAAGTTTTTTCTTTAAATAGAATACTTGTATACCAAGTTCTGCTCCTGCTGAACGACTATTTTCCTATATTGGAATAATAATGAGGCCACATAACCAGAACATGAATTATTGGTGTTAAAACCAGTGAAATTAATGTCATTTAAAATATTCCTAACTAGAGGTAATTTATTTGAATAAAGTTATTTCAAAAATACGATTTTGCATTTCGTATTTAAATACTTTTATCAACAAATATTTTGTATTTGGATTTGAAATAGAAGGTATAACCAAGTATTCGTAGTTTTAATTTAAATGCTTTTAATAAACAATTTTGCTCGTCTCAAATATGTATTACAAGTCACTGATGATACTTCACAAATAAAAGAAGTGAAACATTTATGGTAATAAACAAACTGTTTTTCATTTAGATGCAAAGACGGAACATACCTCCATAAATATTAATGTTGTTCATAACATTTCTATGGTCAAGGATGAAACTTAATTACTTTAAAAGTAGGTAAACTCCTGAGTGACTTACTGTAATTCATAACATGTCTTAAACAATGTAATTTCTTTTTTGTAACATTATGTACGATTCAGATAATTCAGAAACACTTTCTGAAATTTAGAAAATTCACCGCAGTTATGTTTGAAACTATACTACCTATAAAAGTTAGTATTTTTACTGCTCATAAATCCGAATGAGTTAGAAGTTTGAAAAAATTCCGTTTAGAAAATATTTGCTACATGTTTATTTGAGGCAAACGAGATTCAGGATGAGTTGTGTAAGATAAACTAAAATATTCTCGGAGCCATTGAAGAGACTGAAACAGTGTTTTCGGTAAGTGATGATACATAAAGAAGGGAGTGTGAAAGTTGTTTCGCGAAGCTACAACTCGCTCTTGTCATAGCTGTTGCCACTTCCTAGAACCATATCTCCCAATACATTGCTCAGCTCGGTGGTGAATTTCTCTTTCGAGCTACCAAACAGAAGATCTGGCAACTGTTTATTTACAAATTATACAAAATAGATACATTTTTCAAAGTTTTACTGTCCTTCAAAGTAGTCACCAGTATTGTGTATAACCCACAGCCAACGATATGAAGTCGTAGGGTACCCTTAGCTGGTAGCAGGCTGTGTTCCAAAAATGAACAACGTAGAGAAAGAAGCGGTGACACTTGGTGCAGGGCCCGCCCATCATTTTAGAGGACAGTGTTCGGACGCATATGGTGCGACGTGTGAGTGATTTGTTCGACCGATGGGGCTGGGAAGTGCTTACCACCCGTCATAATGCCGGAGGTAAACCGTAGTGAGTTCAATTTGATTCCTAATTTGAAGGAAGCACTTCATAACATTCGCCTCAGAACTCTTACAGAGGTTCGTCGGGCAATAAACCATTACATTCGAACTGTCAATACAACTGTAGCTCCTAATGGTATCCTACGACTTCCACATGGTTGGCAGCGGGTTTAACACAATGCTGGTGACTACTTTGAAGGGGGAGTAAATCGTTCAAAGGTGTACCTATTTTGTATAAATTGTAAATACATTCAGAAGCAAAGTACAAGATTTGGAAGGGTTTGCAGCTGAAGAGAGAACTGTGAGAGGTGAACGACCTTGGACAGAAGTACAATGGATGCACGCTAGCGAACGCATTAAGGAGTACTGGAGGCAAAGAAAACTATAGACATAGAAAAATTGTGATGCAAAAAGAGACAGCCAGAGTTGCAATTAAAACGGATGTTTATTTAGTCGGTAGTAGCTTCAAACTTGACCAGTATCATTCGTTAAAGAACGTCAGTTAGGACCATACCCACTTAATTTACTGCTATTTTGGACGGACATTTTGCTTGGCAAACATTGGTATATAGGCTATCCATTTATGCTTTACCTTCGTATTTAATGTAAATATGTATTTGGATATATTGTAATTTTGACTCTTGTATGTAGATTGGTTTGAGAATAGGGGTAGGCCGAAACCGTAAATAAACATAAATTTTAGTTGCAAATCTGGCTGTTTCTTTTTGCATCACAACTTAACATGAGTTGTTGTCCCACTATACCCAGCACGCTGGGGTTATGCAAAAAATAAAGTTGTAACTCTCCCCTAAGTGGCTGTCTGCTCGTAAAAATAATAATAATAAAGGAGAGGGTACTGTGCTGTACGGACAACGCTCATAACCGTTGCCTGCCGAGGCAACGGGTGTTACAGTGCAAAAGTGCATTTTTATAATGGCGTAAAGAGCTGTTGCAGCTAGGAACTGTAGTTATATGAAGTTTATACCGTTAGCAGTAAAACTTAGCACAAAGACAGGCTAAACGACTAAAATACGTAGATGTAGACTCCCAGACACAACGTATGCCCCATTAAATTAAGTATGTGTGGAATTACAGGTAAAACTGCGTCATTCCTGCTGTTTCGGCCTTTGCGCCATGCACAACAGCATCATGTTTTGAGAAGGTCAGCACTCCAAACCGTACCAATCATTATGTCAATATTTCAAATATCCCGAGTGTATTAAAAAAAGAAGTATCTCAAAAACTTTGTAGTAAAACCTTAATCATTTTTCCTCAAGAATTTAAATGAATTGTATTATTTGCCGGTTACCATTGTGCGTTATTATGTTCTGTTATCAGCTGTTATGTGCTTTGCACATGTTTTATTAGGTGTGCCTCTTATGTAATAAGTTGCACGGTGCACGATATGTACACCACACGTAAGTAAAGAAAAATGTTCCATAATATTTCATTACAGTTTCTTCTATGTGTTGAGTAAATTTTACTGCGATACAGATCTCAAAGCTGTCAGTCTGTTCAGTCACTAATGATCATAAATATTACAACACCACGGAGGTGGCCTCCATCAAACGTCAAAATGATATAATCATATTGCATTCTTGGATATGGAAATGATTAGCATGTCAGGACAGTCGCACACGGTACGGAGGCGTGCTGAAAAGTAATAGGCTACCTCCGAATTTTTTCATGTGAAATCTCTTAAAACACTTTATATAAAATAAACTTTACTAGCACTCTGCGACGTTATTCTTCATGTCTACATATTTGGCCTGCTCGATCACCAGGTCTGTCTCCCATTGAGCACGGACGCTACATCATCGGACGTTAACTCCAGCGTCATCCACAGCCAGCGTTAACCATTCCTGTACTGACCGACCAAAAGCAACAGGCATGCAACTCCATTCCACAAACGGACATCCGGCAACTATACGACACAATGCACGCACGTTTGCATGATTGCTTTCAGCATCTTGCCAGTTACACCAATTATTGACGTACCAGAGTTTCACATTTGCAATGGCTTATCTCTACATCTACGTGATTACTCTATTCACAATAAAGTGCCTAGCAGAGGGTTCAATGAACTACCTTCAAGCTGTCTCTCTACCGGTCCACTCTCGAACGGCACGCGATAAAAACTAGCACTTAAATTTTTCTGTGCGAGCCCTGATTTCTCTTATTTTATCGTCATGATCATTTCTCCCTACGTGGGTGGGTGCCAACATAATGTTTTCGCAATCGGAGGAGAAAACTGGTGATTGAAATTTCATGAGAAGATCCCCTCGCAACGAAAAAAGCCTTTGTTTTAATGATTGCCGCTCCAATTCACGTATCACGTCTGTGGCACTATCTCCCCTATTTCGCGATAATACAAAACGAGCTGCCCTTCTTTGAACTTTTTCAATATCATCCGTCAGTCCCACCTGATACGGATCCCATACCGTACAGCAATACTGCAGAATAGGGCGGACAAGTGTAGTGTAAGCAGTCTCTTTAGTAGATCTGTTGCGCCTTCTAAGTGCTCTGCCAATGAATCGCAGTCTTTGGTTTGCTCTACCCACAAAATTACCTATGTGACCGTTCCAATTTAGATTATTTGGAATTGTAATCCAAAAGCATTTAGTTGAATTTAAAGCCTTTAGATTTGTGTGACTTATCGCGTAATCGAAATTTAGCTGATATCTTTAAGTACTCATGTGAATAACTTCACACTTTTCTTTATTCAGGGTCAATTGCCACTTTTCGCACCATACAGATATCTTATATAAATCATTCTGCAAATCGTTTTGATCATCTAATGACTTTACAAGACGGTAAATGACAGCATCATCTGCAAACAATCTGAGACGGCTACTCAGATTGTCTCCAATGTCGTTAATATAGATCACGAACAATAGAAGGCCTATAACACTTCCTTGGGGAATCCCGGATATTACTTCTGTTTTACTCGATGACTTTCCGTCTATTACTACGAACTGTGACCTTTCTGACAGGAAATCACGAATTCAGTAGCACAAGTGAGGTGATACTCCGTAGGCACGCGGTTTGGTTAGAAGACGCTTGTGAGGAACAGTGTCGAAAGCCTTCTGTAAAACTAAAAATATGGAATCAATTTGACATCCCCTTTCGATAGCACTTATTACTTCATGAGTATAAAGAGCTAGTTGTGTTTCACAAGAACGGTATGACTATGTGTCAATAAATCGTTTCCTTCGAGGTACTTCATAATGTTCGAATACAGTATATGTTCCAAAACCCTACTGCAAATCGATGTTAGTGATATAGGCCTCTAATTCAGCGAATTACTCATGCTTCCCTTTTTGGGTATTGGTGTGACTTGAGCAATTTTCCAGTCTTTGGGTACGGATCTTTCTGTGAGCGAGTGGTTGTATATAATTGCTAAATACGGTGCTATTTTATCAGCCTACTCTGAGAGGAACCTGACTGGTATACAATCTGGACCGGAGGCCTTGCCGTTAAGCTGCTTCGTTACATCGAGGATATCTACTTCTATGTTTCTCATCTTGGCAGTTGTTCTTGATTGGTATTCAAGAATATTTACTTTATCTTCTTTGGCGAAGGAGTTTGGGAAAACCGTGTTTAATAACACTGCTTTAGTGGCACTGTCACGGTGACTTCACCGTTGTTATCGCCCAGTGAAGGTATTGATTGCGTCTTGCCACTGGTGTGCTTTATGTATGACCGGAATCTCTTCGGGTTCTCTGCCAGATTTCGAGACAGAATTTCGCTGTGTAAATTATTAAATGCATCTCGCATTGAAGTACGCGCTATATTTCCAACTTCTGTAAACCTTTGACAATCTTGGGGATTTTGCGTTCTTTTAAATTTGGCATGCTTTTTTCGTTGCTTCTGCAACAACGATTTGACCCGTTTTGTGTACCATGGGGGATCACTTATTAATTTATGTGGTTTATATCTCTCAACTCCTGTCTATACTATCTCTCTGAAAACATTCCACAACTTTTCTACACTTACATGATCAGATCGGAAGGAGTGAAGACTGTCTCTTAAAAAGGCGTTAATAACATTTTATCAGCTTTTTTTAAATAGATATACTTTTCTTTTCTTTTTGATGGTTGTAGGTGTTACGGTATTCAGCCTAGCAGCAACTGCCTTGTGGTCGCTAGTCCCTCTATTCGTCACAATACTCACTATTTGTCCAGGATTATTTGTTGCTAAAAGTTCAAGTATGCTTTCGCAACCTTTGGGCTTCGAGTGGGCTCATGAACTAATTGTTCAAAATAATTTTCTGAGAAAGCATTCAGTACAATTTCGGATGACGTTTTATGCCTGCCACCGGCTTTAAACGTATAATATTTCCAGCATATCGATGGTAGATTGAAGTCATCACTGACTATAATTGTATGAGCTGGGTACTTATTTGAAATGAGACTCAATTTTTCTTTGAACGGTTCAGCAACTATATCTTCCGAATCGGGGGTCGGTAAAACGATCCAATTAATAGTTTAGTCCGATTGTCAGGTATAACCTCTACCCATACTACTTCACACGAATTGCACTAAATACTCCACCACCAACTGTATTTAATCTATCCTTTCTGAACACTGTTAGATCGTTTGAAAAAATTTCGGCTGAACTAATTTCCGGCTTTAGCCAGCTTTCTGTACCTACAACTATTTGAGCTTCAGTGCTTTCTATTAGGGCTTGGAGCTCTCGTTCTTCCCCAGCACAGCTACGACACGTGCTTACGTTAACGTGTGATCTTGCAACGTTAATCATTTGAATATGTTACCTAGACAAACGTATTCCAGAAATTTCGTTAGTCTACATTACTTATTTCTTGGTGTTGCGATCTGTTCCGTCAATGTATTTATTGAACTGTTAGACATACAACTATGGAACTTTGGCACACATATTTACGAATCTCTCAAGTTTAGGTTACAGATGTTCAATATGTACTCCAACAGTAACACGAACAAAATCACATCGATACTCGAATGTATGGGAGGTATTCGAGTTTCGATGTGATATTGTTCGTGTTGCTGTTGGAGGATATATTGAACATCTGCAATCTAAACTTGAGAGATGTCCATTGTCACTGATGTTAAAGCGGTACAGATCCGGTTCTTCAACTCTTCTAGGTTCTTTGATAGTGCTGGTGCATAAATGTTGTGCTCAATGAAACCCACAGGAGGAAGCCACAGGGCGTCAAATTCGCTGGTTGTTAAGGCGAGCCGGCCGGTGTGGCCGTGCGGTTAAAGGCGATTCAGTCTGGAACCGCGTGACCGCTACGGTCGCAGGTTCGAATCCTGCTTCGGGCATGGATGTGTGTGATGTCCTTAGGTTAGTTAGGTTTAACTAGTTCTAAGTTCTAGGGGACTAATGACCTCAGAAGTTGAGTCCCATAGTGCTCAGAGCCATTTGAACCATTTTGTTAAGGCGAGCTGAGAAGTACTAAATCGTCGGCTGTTTGATGACCAATCCAACGGCTCGGTACAGGTCATCCAGATATACATACACTGGCGGCTCCAGTGACGGGGTTACCCACGTCTTGTTAAAAAATGAAGCTGTCCTCATTAATCCTCGGAAATAACCAGTTTTGTAACATGGCAATATACAGCTGACCGTTAACCGTGGTTCCATCAAAGAAGAATAGGCCGTAACATATGAGTGGGACATCGCGCAAAACCTATTGATTTGAGTGAATATCTTACATGTTCAATGTCTATGTGTGGGCCGTCGTAATTTAATATATTATTTACCACAAAAATTTATTGGTGATGGTGATTGTTGCCGACTTACGTGGTGGGCCTTAATCAAAATATTTCATTCAGTTTTGATTTACAATTAAATGCTTTTGTGAAGTTCTCCCTTTTTTTAACAATATTCAACTTGAGTGGAAATTATTTTTTACGTTAATGAACGTTAGACTCAGTGAATCTTAAAGCATGAACATATAAGTTGAACAATGGAATAAACTTTTCATATTAATTTCCTCGGCTAGTCAGTTCATTTTAAAGTAAAAAATCTTTAGTTATTAATTACAACTGCGGCCCACACATGCGCGAGAGTATTTTTTTACCTCCGTTAACCATTGCATTGTAGTCGGAGTCCTGGCTCTGGCTCTCGGCTGTGGTACTGAAAATAAGAATCTTAAAGCTAGGTATATTCTGCAGCGTCGGGCGGCTGTGGAGAAAAATGTATATTATGTTAACAGCGGGCGAGTTTTTCGCTTCCGCTAGTTTTTATAAGTTAATATCGCCACGTAATGGCGTCGTTGGCTGCATCGGCCGCTGCGATTGTTGAACTGTAAATTACACGAATGCAGGTTAATTCAAAGGAAGGCGGACATGAAATCGGGATCACCTGTCACAAATTAAAAGTGAACAATGATATTAAATCAATATATTATCTGCTTAATTAGTACAAATATGCTTACATTCGCCAGCACTCGCAAGATGTCCGTCTACACGCAACCAAGACAAGAGAAGAAGAGAAGACGACTAAAAAAATTAACAAAAGAGCGTATCTTGTCGTCTCTTTAGATCATTTTGTTATATTTCTTTGCCCTCGAAACTTACACAGAGAAATTCTTATAATACGGATACATGAGAAAAATGTATATTATTCAATTTTTAAATGTCTCTTCTTTATAAATACTGTCTTTTAAGTCTTTTCTTATTATTTCGCTGGGGACGCTATACTCGCCAAATCCTTGTAGCCAGTTGTAACTCTCGACCTGACTATTTTGGAAAGCAATTTGACAGTACAGGTCAATCCGGCCAGTGAGTGTTGTTTAGTATTTAATTAATATCGTAAGTTGTATTTTAGGGGGTTGTATTTCATGAATTTCTTGCGAAATTTTCGTCGGAAAGACGACGGCGGCCATGACTCACTCCTTTACATACACATCTTGTGTCTACGAACTATCGATACCATCTGCGAATGTTCTATGCATTTGGAGGATCAGTTTGTTAGCTCAACCTGAAACGCCTTTGCACTGCAATCATGGAATTATACTACGCAAACTCGAGAATATAAAATTATGTCTACTGCAGAGTGCAATTTTGCAACGTATGTCGGTAACTGAACAAACAGGAGACAACCTGCATCTAGTGGCAATGAATATAAACCAGACAATGTATTCATTCCTCGAATAATCAAGCTGTGGCGCAGCAATCGATAGTTTCACAACGTAATACTTCGTATACGTATATTGTTCTTGATGTGTTAGCACTAAAAGGACAGTACAGGTCAATCTGGCCAGTGAGTGTTGTCTAATAGTTAATTAATATCGTAAATTGTAGTTTAGGGGGTTGTATTTCATGACTTTGGTGGTTTACAATGTCTGTAAAACACAAACATCTATTACAAAATCTGAAAGAATTACAAAAATTTTTACCTTAAAGGACGGCAGCCGGTCAATTTGACCAGTAATATTTCTTAGGTTTCATGTCTCTAAAAGGTGTAATAATGGATTTATACATTCGCTTAGCTTATTTTATTTCATTGTTGTGATCTCGTTCCCTCCCTGTCCAGTATGGCTGCCGCAGATGGCCTCTGCACATTTTTTTCAGTGTGCTAGACCTTACCGCAATCAGGGCACGGATCCTTTACAGAGAGACAGGAGGAGAAAAAGTTACCTGGCGAATGTTTCTTTCCAGATCAGCAGAACAACTCTTGTCTTCGTATGTATAATCAAGGAAAGGGCCTGTTCGTATATTCACTGCGACTACTGAAATACACTGGTGTCCAGAATTAAAGCAACAAACGGAAATTTTGCAAGGTTGAGTTTATTTTGCCACAAAACAGTACAAATAGGTGACAGTAAAATAGAAACAATGTAAAGAATAAAAAACGTAAACAACTGCGACACGCATAACAGTAGGCAAATTCCGACAACCGGTGTGCTCAGTATGGGGTGTGATCACCTCTGGTAGCAGTACAGGCCTAGAAATGACGAGGAATACTGTGAACGAAGTCGTCAATCTCATACTGAGGCAATAACGCCCATTTTTCCCGCAGAGCTACTCCCAAGTCTCGGAGTGTGGATAGTGGATGCTGACTTGATGTAACCCGTCCTCCTAGTGCCTCCTAGACATGCTCTAAAGTCTAAGGGACTCAAATTTGGAGAGCGAGCAGGCCACGTAATGCGTGCAGAACCATCCGCCTCCAAGGAAACATCAACTACCTGTGCTTTAAGAGGTCGGGCATTATAGTCCATCAATACGAAGTCTACGAGTCGGGGCGTGGAATGTCAGAAGCTTGAACGTGGTAGGGAAACTAGAAAATCTGAAAATGGAAATGCAAAGGCTCGATCTAGATATAGTAGGGGTCAGTGAAGTGAAGTGGAAGGAAGACAAGGATTTCTGATCAGATGAGTATCGGGTAATATCAACAGCAGCAGACAATGGTATAACAGGTTTAGGATTCGTTATGAATAGGAAGGTAGGGCAGAGGGTGTGTTACTGTGAACAGTTCAGTGACCGGGTTGTTCTAATCAGAATCGGCAGCAGACCAACACCGACAACGATAGTTCAGGTATACATGCCGACGTCACAAGCTGAAGATGAACAGATAGAGAAAGTGTATGAGGATATTGAAAGGGTAATGCAGTATGTAAAGGGGGACGAAAATATAATAGTCATGGGCGACTAGAATGCAGTTGTAGGGGAAGGAGTAGAAGAAAAGGTTACAGGAGAATATGGGCTTGGGACAAGGAATGAAAGAGGAGAAAGACTAATTGAGTTCTGTAACAAGTTTCAGCTAGTAATAGCGAATACCCTGTTCAAGAATCACAAGAGGAGGAGGTATACTTGGAAAAGGCCGGGAGATACGGGAAGATTTCAATTAGATTACATCATGGTCAGACAGAGATTCCGAAATCAGATACTCGATTATAAGGCGTACCCAGGAGCAGATATAGACTCAGATCACAATATAGTAGTGATGAAGAGTAGGCTGAAGTTCAAGACATTAGTCAGGAAGAATCAATACGCAAAGAAGTGGGATACGGAAGTACTAAGGAATGACGAGATACGTTTGAAGTTCTCTAACGCTATAGATACAGCAATAATGAATAGCGCAGAAGGCAGTACAGTTGAAGAGGAATGGACGTCTCTAAAAAGGGCCATCACAGAAGTTGGGAAGGAAAACATAGGTACAAAGAAGGTAGCTGCGAAGAAACCATGGGTAACAGAAGAAATACTTCAGTTGATTGATGAAAGGAGGAAGTACAAACATGTTCCGGGAAAATCAGGAATACAGAAATACAAGTCGCTGAGGAATGAAATAAATAGGAAGTGCAGGGAGGCTAAGACGAAATGGCTGCAGGAAAAATGTGAAGACATCGAAAAAGACACGATTGTTGGAAGGACAGACTCAGCATACAGGAAAGTCAAAACAACCTTTGGTGACATTAAAAGTAACGGTGGTAACATTAAGAGTGCAACGGGAATTCCACTGTTAAATGCAGAGGAGAGAGCAGATAGGTGGAAAGAATACATTGAAAGCCTCTATGAGGGTGAAGATTTGCCTGATGTGATAGAAGAAGAAACAGGAGTCGATTTAGAAGAGATAGGGGATCCAGTATTAAAATCGGAATTTAAAAGAGCTTTGGAGGACTTACGGTCAAATAAGGCAGAAGGGATAGATAACATTCCATCAGAATTTCTAAAATCATTGGGGGAAGTGGCAACAAAACGACTATTCACGTTGGTGTGTAGAATATATGAGTCTGGCGACATACCATCTGACTTCCGGAAAATCATCATCCACACAATTCCGAAGACGGCAAGAGCTGACAAGTGCGAGAATTATCGCACAATCAGCTTAACAGCTCATGCATCGAAGCTGCTTACAAGAATAATATACGGAAGAATGGAAAGGAAAATTGGGAATGCGCTAGGTGACGATCAGTTTGGCTTTAGGAAAAGTAAAGGGACGAGAGAGGCAATTCTGACGTTACGGCTAATAATGGAAGCAAGGCTAAAGAAAAATCAAGACACTTTCATAGGATTTGTCGACCTGGAAAAAGCGTTCGACAATATAAAATGGTGCAAGCTGTTCGAGATTCTGAAAAAAGTAGGGGTAAGCTATAGGGAGAGACGGGTCATATATGATACGTACAACAACCAAGAGGGTATAATAAGAGTGGACGATCAAGAAGGAAGTGCTCGTATTAAGAAGGGTGTAAGACAAGGCTGTAGCCTTTCGCCCCTACTCTTCAATCTGTACGTCGAGGAAGCAATGATGGAAATAAAAGAAAGGTTCAGGAGTGGAATTAAAATATAAGGTGAAAGGATATCAATGATACGATTCGCTGATGACATTGCTATCCTGAGTGAAAGTGAAGAAGAATTAAATGATCTGCTGAACGGAATGAACAGTCTAATGAGTACACAGTATAGTTTGAGAGTAAATCGGAGAAAGACGAAGGTAATGAAAAGTAGTAGAAATGAGAACAGCGAGAAACTTAACATCAGGATTGATAGTCACGAAGTCAATGAAGTTAAGGAATTCTGCTACCTAGGCAGTAAAATAACCAATGACGGACGGAGCAAGGAGGACAACAAAAGCAGACTCGCTATGGCAAAAAAGGCATTTCTGGCCAAGAGAAGTCTACTAATATCAAATACCGGCCTTAATTTGAGGAAGAAATTTCTGAGGATGTACGTCTGGAGTACAGCATTGTATGGTAGTGAAACATGGACTGTGGGAAAACCGGAACAGAAGAGAATCGAAGCATTTGAGATGTGGTGCTATAGACGAATGTTAAAAATTAGGTGGACTGATAAGGTAAGGAATGAGGAGGTTCTACGCAGAATCGGAGAGGAAAGGAATATGTGGAAAACACTGATAAGGAGAAGGGACAGGATGATTGGACATCTGCTAAGACATGAGGGAATGACTTTCATGGTACTAGAGGGAGCTGTAGAGGGCAAAAACTGTAGAGGAAGACAGAGATTGGAATACGACAAGCAAATAATTGAGGACGTAGGTTGCAAGTGCTACTCTGAGATGAAGAGGTTAGCACAGGAAAGGAATTCGTGGCGGGCCGCATCAAACCAATCAGTAGACTGACGACCAAAAAACAAAAAAACAAAAAAAAAAAAAAAAAAAAAAAAAACGACGTCTGCCTACAGCATCTCGTAACAACCGCACGTGAGATCCCAGCGTCTCGTCACGATACCTGACAGCAGGTAAACTTGCCGATTCACCAGTACAATTTCATGAAGAGGTGTTCCAGTGTCAACATAATACGTATTAGGAATCCTACTCGATATCGGCCTCTTTCCACAGTATTCGGGTCCCGAAATCGTGTTCCACGTTCCCTCCAGATGTGAATCCACCGAGAATCACTCTCCACACCAAATCGGGACTCATCTGTGTAGAGAACATTGGTCCACTGTTCGACCTCCCGTGTGGTTCAAAAATCGTTCAAATGGCTCTGAGCACTATGGGACTTAACATCTGAGATCATCATTCTCCTAGAACTTAGAACTACTTAAACCTAACTAACCTAAGGACATCACACACATCCATGCCCGACGCAGGATTCGAACCTGCGACCGTAGCAGCAGCGCGGTTCCGGGCTGAAGCGCCTAGAACCGCTCGGTCACAGCAGCCGGCCTCCTGTGTGGTATTTCTACGACTCTACTCTAGGCAGTCGCTTCTGTGAAGACGTGTCAGACGTACTCATACTGCACGTATGCGACAATAAAGGCCAATCTGCCGAAGCCTTCTGTACCGTCCAGTGGATGCTGCGAGGTCAGATGCCAGCTGCCGCGCAGTACTAAGGCTATAATGTCGTGCTCTTGCAGCCAAATAATGGTCCTGTTTTTCTGATGTCACAAATAGTCGGCTGCCCCTGTTCTTCGGGATACAGTTACAGTCTCTATAAATGGTCGCCTCATCCCAGAAACAACAGAACGGTTCACTTTTAGCCATCGGGCCACAACAGTATGTGACTGTCGTGCTTCCATTCTTCCTCTGGCCCTCCACCGCAGAGTCTGGCAGGCGTCTTCTCTGTGTCATACTCTAGCGATTGTCGATGTGGAACTACCCAGCAAACACTACCACCGTTGATAGGTGGCCTGACACCATCGTTGGCGTGGTTGTCCTTTGAGTGGAATGCCATCTTTCGTACAGAACACGATCGCACGGACATCCGGTGGCAGTTTGCAGGATTATATTGTGAATTAGACACAGGACGGGGAAATAGCGGTTTGTTGCTTTAATTTTGGACAACAGTGTATGTAAGGCACCAAGTGAGGAAGACTTGTCAGATTGGAGGATGCAGAAGTTCAAACAGAATTAAAAATCTGCATGTGCAGTGCAAGAAATCGATATTTGCTCCACGTGTGGGAATTGTTCAGTATGTGCGTGTAAAGTGTTTTGATAAAGATCGTGGCTTTGACAGAAAACATATTACAGGGAAATACAATGTTATTTTCTCGTAATTCCTCCAGCAGTTCATGACAGTTTTTGTTTGTATGTCCTAATAAATATATGTTTACGGCCTGTTCAGGGCTTTTATTGACAACAAGTCCCATAGATAAAAAGTGCTATTTTATAATTATATGTTTATTTGGATTTGTAAGTTTATCGGTATAGTTTAGTTTCTGTGAATATTATATTTACACTGTATTCTTTACTCCGAGTGTTCTTTCTTTAGTTAATTACAGTTTCTGTAGAATAATTTAAGTACAACACATTAGTAGGGTGAGCAAAATGCATTAGTGGCATTTAAAGAAACGTACTGAATTAATATATCAATTATATAAACTGAAAAAAGGAAAGATAAACGTCACCGGTCTAACTGATCGGTAGCGGTTCTTTCAGGTAATTCGCTAACGCCGGTCCTCCTAGTGTTAAGGCCAGTTGCTGATTGTTAGCTACGGGGTCTCCGTGACATGTTTCAGCAATATGATGCAAGACCGTAAGCTGCTCGGGCTGTCTAACGCACCTCGATACAGAGAATGTTCAAGTTTTGTCCTGACCAACACGTTCTCCAAGGCACTCACCCTGTGAAGAAGTCTGGTCATGGCTTCCTGAGACATTGGAACACCATCGTTCGTCGGTCACTATGAGTGATGAATTCTGGCACAGC
Source organism: Schistocerca serialis cubense (assembly GCF_023864345.2). Taxonomy (NCBI): domain Eukaryota; kingdom Metazoa; phylum Arthropoda; class Insecta; order Orthoptera; family Acrididae; genus Schistocerca; species Schistocerca serialis. The sequence continues at coordinate 413,463,440 of NC_064644.1, read as the reverse complement.
TGAAGTTTCGACACGGTGCCCAACCAGGCTAGATCCGTTGTTGCTGCCAGAGGTGGCTGCCCTATGTGCTGAATCGCGCAACCTGTATCCACTCAGATCACTTACAGATTTAGTGACCATTCTTCCTACTAAAGTGTACAAACAAAAAAAAGTAAATCTGATAACCTTCCTGCTGTGGAAATTTTAAGCCGGTATTACACGACACACCTAACACATACAAGTCAGGTGAAACTTCCTGGCAGATTAAAACTGTGTGCCGGGCCGAGACTCGAACTCGAGACCTTTGAGGAAGTTTCATATCATCGCACACTCCGTTGCAGAGTGAAAATCTCATTCTGGAAACATTCCCCAGGCTGTGGCTAAGCCATGTCTCCGCAATAGCCTTTCTTTCAGGAATGCTAGTTCTGCAAGGTTCGCAGGAGAGCTTCTGCAAAGTTTGGAAGGTAGGAAACGAGATAATGGCAGAAGTAAAGTTGTGAGGACGGGGCGTGAGTCGTGCTTGGGTAGTTCAGATGGTAGAGCACTTTCCCGCGAAAGAGAAAGGTCCCGAGTTCGAGTCTCGGTCCGGTATACAGTTTTAATCTGCCAGGAAGTTTCATATCAGCGCACACTCCGCTGCAGAGTGAAAATCTCATTCTGAAGTCAGGTGAAGACAGCCTGCCATGCAGCAGCAGAAAGGGTGAATCCGCAATTTCAGCAGACCGTTTATCCGCCGAGGAAAAATAGGAACCGTTCTTTTCTGCCTTGGATCCGCACATGCGCAGTAGATGAGGTGTTTGATAGGGCTGTTCATAAAATATTGATATATTATAATTTCCTGCAGAATATATCGTTATATATCGACGATTTTTTCTTCCACGATACATCGATATGTCGATACCAAAATGAGTGAGTATATTTTTATGATATATTTTTCCGAAGTTTTCGGTAAATATTTGAGACTGTAATAGAACATAATTTTAGTTCCACTGTGTGACGGAGTCTTACTACTTTTTCAGCTTTCATCATGTCCAGTCTTTCTCTTTGACTGTATAAAGCAAGTATAGGTGGCACAATAGAAGAAGTCAGATTGTACTGGGGAAGAGGGGGGCAGTGTGATTGGAATTACAGTTTTTAACGCAACTTCACACCGTAATTCTTCAAAAACAGTTGCTGAAAATGATGAACAATAATCTAAATGACAAGATTGGTCTTTGCAGCGAGTGGAGACGTGTGAGTAGGAATGCTATCGCGCTCGGCGCTGCTGACAGAAACTGCAACGTTTAGCATTACCACGCAATTTTTCTACGTCAGCGTATAAAAAGATTTATTTCGACTTGTAGCCAATGACAAAATTAAGAAAATAAAGTATGACAGGTTAACTGGAATGAAATAATGCATGACAGCGCACGATGCACACAGTTGGTAATTAACGACACAAGAGTCGACCAAAAAAATATTGTAATACAAGCTTTTCATCTGCAGAAAGTCCCATTGTTAACTTACAACTTTTTAGATTAGGTATTTTTCTTTCAATGCGTGCTCTAAGGGCGTGAATCAGGCTATTAGGTTGTTGATGTACAGAATATGTAATAATAAATCAACGCTTAAATATGCAACTCTATAAAATCGGCAGTATATTTACAATGTGCAGCCGATAATTTTATAAGCCGACATGTCTATATACTTTCCGCGATATATCGATACTATTTGTCGATATATCGTGGGCCGACTGTGATATATTTTTAAATATTGATATATCGGGTTCCCGATGTTTTTAAAAATATCAACAGTCTTAGCGTTTGCGTGCTTGCGCAGAAAGCAGCTTTCCGAGCGGGCGTTTTGCTTCTTGTGTCAGCAGACGAAAAATACACGAGCTGTTGAGGGCTCTTTTGGCTACTGCGCGATATACTCTATACATTTTTCAGTGAGTCGTAGATGCCAAGAATCGCATGAAGAATTTGAAACGACTCAAGACACCGAGATAGCGGATGAGCTTATCTCAGCTCTAGACTCAGATAGGCAAAAGAAGTGGTGGGGTCCAACCGACAACATGTGTTCCCAACACTCCAGAAATAAAGCATGGTACCCACTACGAAAACTAGGTAGTGGCATAAAACTAATAACACCTTACTAGACAAAATCTAACAAAACAGCAGCTTATCTGACATGACCAGCAAGAAACAACAACTAATATTAAGTCAAAAGAATGAGATATGAGCTAAAGTCTAAAATGTCTCAAGCACAGCCTTGCGAGCTTGCACAAAAAATCTCAACAACTGAATTTGTTTCAGCCCTAGACATCTTGAAACTTGGTAAAGCGATTGGCTTTGACGGTATATACCCTGTGTTCCTTAAACATGTTGGTCAAGGTACAGTTCGGCGGCTAGCTGCACTGTTTAACGAGATCCTCGTAACAAGCAGACCGCCAAACCTTTTAAGAGAACGAAACTAATTGCCATACTGAAACCTTCAAAATCTGACAACAATTCCTAATATTATAGACCTAATGCACTTCTAAGTGTCTGCCATAAACTGTTGGGGAAAGTACTTTGCAATTGGACAGCATCAACTAACTATCTTGGAACACATTCTTTTTAGAACAGGCTGGTTTTAGACCAAACCGCAGCTGCAGCACTCAGATGCTAGCATTATCAAATTATATAGCAGCTTCGAAGAGCAGAAGAAAAAATGTCTGTGTTTATTGATATAACATCAACATACGATGCGGTGTGGTGGAAAGGCATACTTCTTAAGTTCTTAAAAACAATTCCATGTAATAGAATTGCACAATTATTCAATAATATGCCTTCCAAATGTAATTCCAAGTTCACCTAAATGGTCAAGTAAGCGAGGTGTGCAATTTAAATAAAGGACTACGGCAAGGCTCCATGCTGGCCCCATTAATTTTCAATTTATATGTTACCACTTAAAAATTACCACTTACCAAAAACGAAAGCAAAACATTTATCTATGCTGATGACATAGCTTTGGTGCCGCAGTCTAATGCTTTTATAACTTCAGAAACCATTCTCATCCAGTATTTGCGAAATCTAAGTGAGTTTTTTAATGTTTGGTGACTCGAAGTAAATGAAAACAAAAGTGAATGTTCCATCTTTCATCTGAGTAACAGGCATTGTGATTATAAACTGCAAACTGCATTCAGAAATCAATTGCTGTCGTATAACTCTTTCCCAAAATATCTTGGTATGACCGTGGATCGCTTCCTAGGATGTAGAAAACACCTAACTGCAACAGCCTCAAAAATGAGAACCAGAGGAAACATATTACACTAACTCTCTGTAACAAGTTGAGGAGCTAAGACGTCAGCTATGAAAACAACTGTCCTCTCACTTGAGCAGTCTATTGGTGAATGTTGCTGGCTAGTATGGTTGAATAGTGCTCATACAGACATGGTTGATACAACAGCTGAATGTGGTCATGACAAGTACACTCCTGGAAATGGAAAAAAGAACACATTGACACCGGTGTGTCAGACCCACCATACTTGCTCCGGACACTGCGAGAGGGCTGTACAAGCAATGATCACACGCACGGCACAGCGGACACACCAGGAACCGCGGTGTTGGCCGTCGAATGGCGCTAGCTGCGCAGCATTTGTGCACCGCCGCCGTCAGTGTCAGCCAGTTTGCCGTGGCATACGGAGCTCCATCGCAGTCTTTAACACTGGTAGCATGCCGCGACAGCTTGGACGTGAACCGTATGTGCAGTTGACGGACTTTGAGCGAGGGCGTATAGTGGGCATGCGGGAGGCCGGGTGGACGTACCGCCGAATTGCTCAACACGTGGGGCGTGAGGTCTCCACAGTACATCGATGTTGTCGCCAGTGGTCGGCGGAAGGTGCACGTGCCCGTCGACCTGGGACCGGACCGCAGCGACGCACGGATGCACGCCAAGACCGTAGGATCCTACGCAGTGCCGTAGGGGACCGCACCGCCACTTCCCAGCAAATTAGGGGCACTGTTGCTCCTGGGGTATCGGCGAGGACCATTGGCAACCGTCTCCATGAAGCTGGGCTACGGTCCCGCACACCGTTAGGCCGTCTTCCGCTCACGCCCCAACATCGTGCAGCCCGCCTCCAGTGGTGTCGCGACAGGCGTGAATGGAGGGACGAATGGAGACGTGTCGTCTTCAGCGATGAGAGTCGCTTCTGCCTTGGTGCCAATTATGGTCGTATGCGTGTTTGGCGCCGTGCAGGTGAGCGCCACAATCAGGACTGCATACGACCGAGGCACACAGGGCCAACACCCGGCATCATGGTGTGGGGAGCGATCTCCTACACTGGCCGTACACCACTGGTGATCGTCGAGGGGATACTGAATAGTGCACGGTACATCCAAACCGTCATCGAACCCATCGTTCTACCATTCCTAGACCGGCAAGGGAACTTGCTGTTCCAACAGGACAATGCACGTCCGCATTTATCCCGTGCCACCCAACGTGCTCTAGAAGGTGTAAGTCAACTACCCTGGCCAGCAAGATCTCCGGATCTGTCCCCCATTGAGCGTGTTTGGGACTGGATGAAGCGTCGTCTCACGCGGTCTGCACGTCCAGCACGAACGCTGGTCCAACTGAGGCGCCAGGTGGAAATGGCATGGCAAGCCGTTCCATAGGACTACATCCAGCATCTCTACGATCGTCTCCATGGGAGAATAGCAGCCTGCATTGCTGCGAAAGGTGGATATACACTGTACTAGTGCCGACATTGTGCATGCTCTGTTGCCTGTGTCTATGTGCCTGTGGTTCTGTCAGTGGGATCATGTGATGTATCTGACCCCAGGAATGTGTCAATAAAGTTTCCCCTTCCTGGGACAGTGAATTCACGGTGTTCTTATTTCAATTTAAAGGAGTGTATTTTCAGAACTTTCGTATATAGTACAATGTTTAACTTCGAATATGTATTCCATTTATCAAAATTACCTTATTTTGTTTTATGTGTAATTCATCTAAGTGTTTTTTAAATTTATTCTACTCATATGGATAATACTGTCTTATCGACTAAATCTAAGACTTTACTAATCAGGAATGAATGTAGTAGTAGTAGTTTCGTTCATCTGTAGAGCTCTTTTTACAAGGATATGCGACATGTCAAAGCATTTAAAAATTTAGATCAATTTAAAATAAGCTAATTCGTATACACATATATTTACAGACTTCTAGTTAGAGACAATCATTCAATTTACTCCTGGTATACAATACATTTTTTTTCAAATAACTTATTAAATAATGTAATGCCACAATTTTTTTATCTGTACTTTATGTGTAGTGTATAACCATTAACACCATTGCTGTTCAATCTAAGTAATGTATCCTTGATGCCATATGAAATAAAAAATGAGTAACATTTTATAAATTCATTTATAAAACAAATGAAAATTTCTTTTTTTATTGCTGTTGAGAAATGCTGTATATCTAATGATGAGGCATACAGTAAGGAAAGGTGCCTACAGGGTGATTTTTTTCCACCGTGTACAAAATCTAGAGATTGATCGATGGGGGGGATATGGAACAGAAAGGTCTAATGAACGTATGTTCGGAAATGCATGGTTCCCATGATAGAGACCGTTTATTCCATCACACTTTGTTACAGACACTGCGGTCTAATACTCGCTGTGCGACGCAGCCACAGTTACAGTATGAATGGTTTCCTCCTAGAGGGTGGTACTGTCCCTCATACGTCGTGCCATAGCTCCCTCTCCTACCACCGTAATTGGTAACGTTGTGTACGATTCACTTCTTTTGCTGACTCACCTTGTAACGGATGTGAGACAGCGTTTTACACAGTGGTTCCGTATTTGAATCGAGAGCTTGTCGACATGGTGTTTACTTACGAAAAGGCGGCCGGCCGGTGTTGTCGAGCGGTTCTAGGCGCTTCAGTCTGGAACCGCGCGACCGCTACGGTCGCAGGTTCGATCCTCCCTCGGGCATGGATGTGTGTGATGTCCTTAGGTTAGTTAGGTTTAAGTAGTTCTAAGTTCTAGGGGACTGATGACGTCAGCTATTGAGTCCCATAGTGCTAAGAGCCATTTGAATCATTTTTACGAAAAGGCAAATGGCTTCGGGTGGCAAGCAGCAAGGTTGTATCAGGAGACCCGTCCCCGCCGACAACAACCGCAACATTCAATGGTTGCAACATTGTTTCGCCGTTTGTATGAGACGGGATCGGTTCCGCAAGCAGGAAAGCATGAAAGACGTACCCGAAACGTTCGGACACCAGGCTTTGAGGAAAATGCAATTAACACTGTGAAGGATGACTGCCGTGTCAGACCATGTAGTTCGCCTAGCAGTACAGGCTAAGTGAGACGACCATGACAATTGTTACTACCCTTGCAGCGTGTGCATGGCTTACTAGCGACAGGATTTCCTCATCGGGAGCATTTTTGTCACTGGTTTCTTCACCAGGCAACCATGGTTCTGGGATTTGTGTCATCCATCCTATTCATAGATGAGGCCACCTTTATGTGGAGTGGCGTCCTCATCTTTCATAGCAGTCATCTGTGGGATAGCATGGAGAACCCCCATGGCATGATGACAGCGAATCATCAGTATTGGGTCAGCCGGAATGTATGTTTGGAATAATTGGCGACTATATTTTTGGACCAGTCTTCCTTCCATGTCGCCTAACAAGTCGGAACTACCGGCGTTTCTTGTGGATCACTTTGCCTGCCCTGCTGGAAGAAGTCCTATTGATGATTCGAAGGGTTATGTGGCTGCTACATGATGGCGCTCCAGCCCACTTCGCCATTAACGTCCGGACGCATCTCAATCGTGTCTTCCCTGGTCGATAGATCGGACGAGGGGTTCCAGTTGTACGACCTGCTCATTCACTGGACCTCAACCCGTGCGATTTCTGGTTGTGGGGCCATGTCAAAAGTATCGTGTATGCAGAGCCCAATCCAGCGTACTCATGCTGTCTTTGGTACTGTTCAGATGCAGCCTGGCCGATGTGTAAATGTGAGACAGAACATGCTGCGGTGCATACATACATGCGCTGAGACACATGGAAACCATTTTCAACACATACAGCAACTTCGGCTGCATGGTAGAGCGCGTATTAGACTGCAGCCTCCGTAACAATGTATGATTGAATAAATGGTCTCTGGCATGGAAACCATGCATTTGCGGACATAAGCTGATTATACCTTTTTGTTCCGTATCCTCTCATCTGTCAATCCCCAGAGTTTGTACACGGTGGTAAAAATTACCCTTTATATGATCTTCTAAATATGCTTTACCATAAGAAGGTATGTCAACAATATGTTTACGTAAATATAGAGATAATTTTACTTTCGATATGTGTACGTACACCTAAATGGTAAAAGTACCACACTCTTTTGATCTGATTGCATCTTTTGTATTATTTCAGAATGCCAGGAAGGATAGTGTTGAGGGCCGCGTGGGATTAGCCAAGCGGTCTAGGGCGCTGCAGTCATGGACTGTGCGGCTGGTCCCGGCAGGGTTTCGAGTCCTCCCTCAGGCATGGGTGTGTGTGTTTGTCCTTAGAATAATTTAAGTTAAGCAGTATGTAAGCTTAGGGACTGATGACCTTAGCAGTTAAGTCCCATAAGATTTCACACACATTAGAGTATTCTGATAGTGTTGGGAGAATAGCCACAAGTGTCAGAGCAGTTGTGCCGGCTGCGACAAGTGGGAACTGTAAAAGCCGTTCTGCGTCTTTACATTAGCACTATTGTGAAATAGCTTCCCTCATTACTGTGTCACTTGCGTGAATCCCATCATGTACGATCGACAAGTCACATCCATTCTGACGAAGTTGCTAACGTCGTACGGATCTCCGGGCCTCAACTCCTTTATTAACGGGGAAGTATACGTCTTTGCCTTTACTTCTTCTTCCCAGCCAAGGTCGATTCCTACTCCTGGCATTAAGTCGCCATTCTGCTCCTCTCCTAACGTCCGAGGAGGACACTGTCGCGGCAGATGTTGCATAGACGATTGCATCCTCCGTGTCTAAAATTCGGTGAAATGTAAAAATAGATAATCATTTGCTTGTACTAGCGTGACATAAAACGAACGGTGTAGTCCATATTTCTGTCCCATCATACATAATACCATTACAGCAGCACAATAACTGCTTAATAAAAATGAAGCTAGGCTTCTCAGAAGTTTCAATGTAAGTAAACAGCAACTTTACAAAAATATCGACTTTCATGCTCAGCGACGCACCCGACGTAAACAAGACGGTGATTCCGAATATACAGAGTGGTCCATTGATCGTGACCGGGCCAAATATCTCACGAAATAAGAGTCAAACGAAAAAACTACAAAGAACGAAACTTGTCTAGCTTCAAGGGGTATACCAGATGGCGCTATGGCTGGCCCGCTAGATGGCGCTGTCATAGGTCAAACGGATATCAACTGCGTTTTTTTAAAATAGGAACCCCCATTTTTATTACATATTAGTGTAGTACGTAAAGAAATATGAATGTTTTAGTTGGACAACTTTTTTCGCTTTGTGATAGATGGCGCTGTAATAGCCACTAACTTGTAAGTACGTGGTATCACGTAACATTCCGCCAGTGCGGACGGTATTTGCTTCGTGATACATTACCCGTGTTAAAATGGACCGTTTACCAATCGCGGAAAAGGTCGATATCGTGTTGATGTATGGCTATTGTGATCAAAATGCCCAACGGGCGTGTGTTATGTATGCTGATCTGTATTCTGGACGACATCATCCAAGTATGCGGACCGTTCGCCGGATATTTACGTCACTTAAGGAAACAGGAAGTGTTCAGCCACATGTGAAACGTCAGCCATGACCTGCAACAAATGATGATGCCCAAGTAGGTGTTTTAGCTGCTGTCACGGCTAATCCGGACATTAGTAGCAGACAAATTGCGTGAGAATCGGGAATCTGAAGAACGTAGATGTTGAGAATGCTACATCAACATCGATTGCACCCGTACCATATTTCTATGCACCAGGAATTGCATGGCGACGACTCTGAATGTCGTGTACAGTTCTGCCACTGGGCACAAGAGAAATTACGGGACGATGACAGATTTATTTAACGACGAAGCGTCATTCACCAACAGCGGTAACGTAAACCGGCATACGTAATATTCACTATTGGGCGACGGAAATTCCACGGTGGCTGCGACAAGTGGAACATCAGCGAGCTTGGCGGGTTAATGTATGGTGCTGCATTATGGGAGGAAGGATAATTGGCCCCCATTTCATCGATGACAATCTAAATGGTTCAATGTATGCTGATTTCCTACGTAATGTTCTACCGATGTCACTACAAGATGTTTCACTGCATGACGCAATAGCGATGTACTGCCAACATGCTGGATGTCACTATCAATGGACCACTCTGTATACGCTTGGGGCACTGGTACAGACTTACAAATTGGGTATACCGTGTATTAGCGCTAGTGTAATCGACAGCTACAGACTTATACGCTTGGGGCGATGGTGCTATACGATAAGTGTATAGTATATACTGGCTTTAATGTGCAGTTACACACCTCTCCGTGGCTGAGGTCAGTCTGCCATTGGGAGCCAACAGAGCGGACATGCCGTATCCGTATGCGGAGCGAGAGCTCTCCTTGTTTACATTCAGACGGCCGTTGCTTACGTGCCGGCTTAGCGTCTACGATACATTCCGAACCGTTACAGTAAATCTACACTCCGATTTACTTTCTGCAACGACTATGCCTGACCCCAGTACTCGAGGTGGAGCGTTCTCTGCGAGATGAAGTCAAGATCCCGGCTACCGACATCATAGGAGTACGCTTGTCGCTCATGAACAGCACCGTCTACGAGGCTGACGGCAATGTCGGGGCGGTGACTGCCGTCTACACAGAATTGGGCATGTGTGGCATACGAGTTGCCATTCGGACTTCCTCAAGAAGAACTCGTCCCAGGACTCCGACCATCCTGCACAGTCCACGGCCATACCGCGGAGAAGTGGACCCAGTTTCGGACATATCGCGTCCTAAACGGCGTCCGACATATCATCATTGTTCTCCGAAGCCACGTCGCGCCCTATATACAGATTGGCGGACACCGTGCGATAATTACACTACTGGCCATTAAAATTGCTACACCATGAAGATGACGTGCTACAGACGCGAAATTTAACCGACAGGAAAAAGATGCTGTGGTATGCAAATGATTAGCTTTTCAGAGCATTCACACAAGGCCGGCGCCGGTGGCGACACCTACAACGTCCTAACATGAGGAAAGTTTCCAACCGATTTCTCGTGCACAAACAGCAGTTGACCGGCGTTGCCTGGTGAAACGTTGTTGTCATGCCTCGTGTAAGGAGGAGAAATGCGAACCATCACGTTTCCGACTTTGATAAAGGTCGGATTGTAGCCTATCGCGCATGCGGTTTATCGTATCGCGACATTCCTGCTCGCGTTGGTCGAGATCCAATGACTGTTAGCAGAATATGGAATCGGTGGGTTCAGGAGGATAATACGGAACGCCGTGCTGGATTCCAACGGCCTCGTATCACTAGCAGTCGAGATGACTGGCATCTTATCCGCATGGCTGTAACGGATCGTGCAGTCACGTCTCGATCCCTGAGTCAACAGATGGGGACGTTTGCAAGACAACAACCATCTGCACGAAAAGTTCGACGACGTTTGCAACAGCATGGACTATCGGTTCGGAGACCATGGCTGCGGTTACCCTTGACACTGCATCACAGACGGGAGCGCCTGCGGTCGTGTACTCAACGACGAATCTGGGTGCGCGAATGGAAAAACGTCATTCTTTCGGATGAATCCAGGTTCTCTTTACAGCATCATGATGGTCGCATCCGTGTTTGGCGACATCGCGGTGAACGCACATTCGAAGCGTTTATTCGTCATCGCCATACTGGCTTATCACCACGCGTGATGATATGGCGTGCCATGGTTACACGTCTCGGTCACCTCTTGTTCGCACTGACGCACTTTGAACAGTGGACGTTACGTTTCAGATGTGATACGACACGTGGCTCTACCCTTCATTTGATCCCTGCGAAACCCTACATTTCAGCAGGATAATGCACAACCGCATGTTGCAGGTCCTGTACGGGCCTTTATGGATACAGAAAATGTTCGACTGCTGCCCTGGCCAGCACATTCTCCAGATCTCCCACCAATTGAAAAGGTCTGGTCAATGGTGGCAGAGCAACTGGCTCGTCACAACACGCCAGTCACTACTCTTGATGAACTGTGATATCGTGTTGAAATTGCATGGGCAGCTGTACCTGTACACGCCATCCAAGCTCCGTTTGACTCAATGCCCAGGCGCATCAAGGTCGTTATTACGGCCAGTGGTGGTTGTTCTGGGTACTGATTTCTCAGGATCTATGCACCCAAATTTCGTGAAAATGTAATTACATGTCAGTTCTAGTATAATATATTTGTCCAACGAACACCCGCTGATCATCTGCATTTCTTCTTGGTGTAGCAATTTTAATGGCCAGTAGTGTATGTGTGACGGCCAGCCTCGGACTCTTCCGGTTGCAGCAAAGAAGGCCACTTAGATCTGAATGCCTACAGCGCGCATTACGCAACTTCCAGCCGCCGAGGGACCACTACGGCGCTACCGGGGACCTACGCTGCTGCTCTCGCTCCTGCCGCCTCGTAACGACGCGCAGACGCCCCAGCTGAGCCAGATCATACCGCAACGGAGGGCGGCTCCGATGGCCCGCCGCCCCGGACGAGCGCCGACCCCTTCCGACAGTGCCAACGCTGCCATCCACTGACGTAACACACGGCATCAAGAGGAGATCGACTCGATCGTAGTCCCTATGGCGGCCTTCTTGCCTTCGTCAGAGAGGGAAGGGGGCTTAAAGAGACATTCTTTTCCAAAACATTGCAAGGGAAAGCGTCGAAACCTCTCTGGCCAATAGGGTTGGTTGGGTTGTTTTGAGGGAAGAGACCAAACTACGAGGTCATCGGTCTCATCGGATTAGGAAAGGAAGTCGGCCATGCCCTTTCAAAGGAACCATCCCGGCATTTGGCTGGAGCGATTTAGAGAAATCACGGAAAACGTAAATCAGGATGGCCGGACGCGGGATTGAACCGTCGTCCTCCCGAATGCAACTCCAGTGTGCTAACCACTGCGCCACCTCGCTCGGTCTTGCCAATAGGACACGTTGCAGACCGACGACGAGGCCGCCATCAACCCCAACGAAACTGCCGCCGCCGAAGGAGACGACGTGAGCCTGGCGACATCCACTGGTGTGTCTGCACCCATCCCCTCCCTGAAGCACGCGAACTATTTAATGGACATAGCATTGGCAAAACTACATCACGAACCAGTACTGCCGGCCGCTGTGGCCGAGCGGTTGTAGGGGCTTCAGTCCGGAACCGCGCTGCTGCTATGGTCGCTGGTTCGAATCCTGCCTCGGGCATGGATGACTGTGATGTCGTTAGGTTAGTTAGGTTTAAGTAGTTCTAAGTCTCGGGGACTGATGACCTGAGATGTTAAGTCCCATAGTGCTTAGTGCCATTTTTTTGAACTAGTCTTCTGAAGACAAAATGGACAATACACCTGTGCATGCCTCCACGGCATGGCACGAAGAGGAAGTCCAGGAGCAAGACCTGTTATGGGAACCTGCGTCGCTGACATCACTCCACTAATCGTACTCTGCCCTGAATCCCAGAGGGCGAGCGGGATGGCGTTCCTCCGCGATGCTCACGTCTTTCTATTGGCGCCCGAGTGGACCAGCCTCTGCAGTCTGCCACCAGGCCTGTCAGATAGCGACAACCAACACCAACAACGTCAGTCCAAGGCTCAAAATCCGCCTTGTGCAGGTGATGTTCTGAGCTTCTGTAATTGATTTCACCTTCCTGCAGGAAGTTTACTTGGACAGTCTCCTGGTTATCAATGGTTATACTGCCCATGCCTCAGCAGGTGAACCCATGGGCCATGGAGTTGCCATCTACGTTCTTGAAGGAATTCTTGTCACAGATGTCATCTTCCATCCATCAGCTCAGGGCCTGGCACTAACTGCCATAGGGACATGTTTCATTAATTTCTACGACCTATCAGGCACCGATCAATGACATGAATGGGCCCAGTTTTATACTGAGGACATGGTCCCCCTGTTTTTAGGGCGATACAACCACTGCCTCCTAAGACATGATTTTAACTGTGATCTGCACCTGAAAGATCAGGTTCCTATGTGCCAGAAACTATGAATGATGGTGCAGGAACTCCTGCTCCACGATACCTGGGAAGTCCAACATGGCAACTGTTCTGGCCATACCTTTCTTACCAATCATTCTGCAAGCCGTCTAGACAGGATACAGGTCTCACGAGATCTTACATCTGTGATATGGGATGCTGAATGCTGACCACTGGCCTTCACTGGTAATTAAGCTAACATCTGAATGGTCCTCCTTACGCTAAAATCTGTATGGCGCAGTCGTGCACTGTGGAAACTGAATGCTTTTCTGTACGACGCGACTTGTCACCAGAAAGTTAATGAGACCTGCCCAACTACCGCAGTCCTCGACCTGATTATGAATTATGGGGCTGCCTCAGGCAGTGCCAAGAATGTTGCCAAATCTTCTGCGATGTACATTGGACTAGGCCTCTAGAAAGATGAAGTGGCACCTCTGCCGCTGTTGCAAACATTTCGGTACCTGGGCATCACCTTTATCACCACCATCACATACACAGCTGTAACGAATTTTCGTCACCTGTTACACATCATCCACGAAGACGACTGCCAGTACCTTCTGCGCTGCAAGGACACACTTCAACGCGTTGATTTCCTCAATCGTTATGTGGCATCAAAATTGGTCCATGTTGCAGAAGTGCTCACTCTGCAGGTGGTGATTGGACGCAACCTTCAGGCAGCCCCTGTATTATCTTATAGCTGAATCCATGTTTAAAGTCCGTTATGAGACCCTTTCCCTGCCCCATGGGACGGTGGCCTTGGACTCGTCAACATCACTATGTGAGCTGCGGCCTTCTATATGAGTAGTGTGAGAAGACAATGGACCAGATGGGGCATAGCCCTAACAGGCAGCTTACTTGAGGTCCTGTTGCCTGCGTCTACCTGTCTGTCGGCAACATCACGCCTCATTTGTCTCAAGTTTCGACCTTTTTCGTCGACTACAGTTACACAGATACCAACCTCCTAGATACGTGTCCATTCGGGACCAACCGTTTTTGCAATTTACTATTGCGCCGTGTTCCTCATAATGTGCTGGAGATCAAAAATCTCTCCATCCAGTGGAGCACTATCCACCAGGGCTTCCTCTCGACGAATGTCTGGGCAATGAGGTATCACATAGTCAACAGGAAATTTGCCACTAAACAACGGCTGCATGACATCGATTTGTCGGATTCCCCTCTTTGCCTTTTCGCACAATGTCCAGTGATTCGTGCAGCAAATGACTATCTGCTACATCCGAGTGCCACCAGATACGATCGAACCGCGTATGTTTCTATACCCAGAGGATACATGCATAGTTTCCCGCCGCCAAATATCATGCCAGTACATGGGTCAAGGGGTGGGCGGTCAGTTACCTATTCTGTGAGGGAGCAAAATCCCGCCTCGACTTCTGGATCTATTTAGAAACAGCCCATTCAGCGCTCGAACACACGCCACATTACCGAATTTTACTTGCCAACTATCTTCGAGGATTCTTCGTCAGATTGTAATCTCCCACCAGAAAAAAATTATACTTATAACATTCACATTTAGAGTAACCTCCCAACAGTTTATATTCCGTAACCTCGCCAATAATAACGTGACTAATCTTCCAATAAAAATGTAACTCATATATAACCTGTAAATAATTAACTGACTGTGAACCTAAACTGGCAAATCTGGACGTCAGTAATGCTACGTCATGGCCCTGAATTCATTCCGAATAAATTGAAAAATCTTACCTCAATGAAATCGCCGGATAACGCGTATATAACTGCTGCTATAAGAAATTTTTCTGGCACACCTCAGTGCAATGTTGATCGCTAGATGTGTCATGTATAAAAAGAAACAACTGATTTTTCTTTACGATAATCGGGATGACCATGGATTGCAGAAATTAGTAAATTCTTTAAATTCAGATGAATGACTGTCAAAATGTTAATTTTATAAAAAAGAGTATTATTAAAAGATTTTTTAAAAACATTTGCATGGGACTTGATATAACAATAGTAGAAATTTAGTTGTAACAAATTAGATATGCGCGCGGCTGCTTTTACCTTATACTACATCGCTCAGGCACGACCGGCCCAACCGCCCAACTGCGAGCTACCACTACTACTGCTGCCGGAGCTACAACTACTACTACCGACACAGCTCCTCCTGCAGCCGACACTGCTCTCTGGTCTGCGATTCTATTATAGCTTACATATCGCAAGCAGCGCGTGAGCAATCCATCGAAATTACATCCGCTCGAGTGCGCTAGCAATAAATTCCTTGGTCATGGACCTTTCACAGGATCTCCACTTACACTCCTGGAAATTGAAATAAGAACACCGTGAATTCATTGTCCCAGGAAGGGGAAACTTTATTGACACATTCCTGGGGTCAGATACATCACATGATCACACTGACAGAACCACAGGCACATAGACACAGGCAACAGAGTATGCACAATGTCGGCACTAGTACAGTGTATATCCACCTTTCGCAGCAATGCAGGCTGCTATTCTCTCCCATGGAGACGATCGTAGAGATGCTGGATGTAGTCCTGTGGAACGGCTTGCCATGCCATTTCCACCTGGCGCCTCAGTTGGACCAGCGTTCGTGCTGGACGTGCAGACCGCGTGAGACGACGCTTCATCCAGTCCCAAACATGCTCAATGGGGGACAGATCCGGAGATCTTGCTGGCCAGGGTAGTTGACTTACACCTTCTAGAGCACGTTGGGTGGCACGGGATACATGCGGACGTGCATTGTCCTGTTGGAACAGCAAGTTCCCTTGCCGGTCTAGGAATGGTAGAACGATGGGTTCGACGACGGTTTGGATGTACCGTGCACTATTCAGTGTCCCCTCGACGATCACCAGTGGTGTACGGCCAGTGTAGGAGATCGCTCCCCACACCATGATGCCGGGTGTTGGCCCTGTGTGGCTCGGTCGTATGCAGTCCTGATTGTGGCGCTCACCTGCACGGCGCCAAACACGCATACGACCATCATTGGCACCAAGGCAGAAGCGACTCTCATCGCTGAAGACGACACGTCTCCATTCGTCCCTCCATTCACGCCTGTCGCGACACCACTGGAGGCGGGCTGCACGATGTTGGGGCGTGAGCGGAAGACGGCCTAACGGTATGCGGGACCGTAGCCCAGCTTCATGGAGACGGTTGCGAATGGTCCTCGCCGATACCCCAGGAACAACAGTGTCCCTAATTTGCTGGGAAGTGGCGGTGCGGTCCCCTACGGCACTGCGTAGGATCCTACGGTCTTGGCGTGCATCCGTGCGTCGCTGCGGTCCGGTCCCAGGTCGACGGGCACGTGCACCTTCCGCCGACCACTGGCGACAACATCGATGTACTGTGGAGACCTCACGCCCCACGTGTTGAGCAATTCGGCGGTACGTCCACCCGGCCTCCCGCATGCCCACTATACGCCCTCGCTCAA
Organism: Schistocerca serialis cubense; assembly: GCF_023864345.2. Taxonomy (NCBI): domain Eukaryota; kingdom Metazoa; phylum Arthropoda; class Insecta; order Orthoptera; family Acrididae; genus Schistocerca; species Schistocerca serialis. The sequence continues at coordinate 413,446,867 of NC_064644.1, read as the reverse complement.
AGTCCGTCAACTGCACATACGGTTCACGTCCACGCTGTCGCGGCATGCTACCAGTGTTAAAGACTGCGATGGAGCTCCGTATGCCACGGCAAACTGGCTGACACTGACGGCGGCGGTGCACAAATGCTGCGCAGCTAGCGCCATTCGACGGCCAACACCGCGGTTCCTGGTGTGTCCGCTGTGCCGTGCGTGTGATCATTGCTTGTACAGCCCTCTCGCAGTGTCCGGAGCAAGTATGGTGGGTCTGACACACCGGTGTCAATGTGTTCTTTTTTCCATTTCCAGGAGTGTAGTTGGGGTTCTTCGTTAGATCTCCACCTCACCTTCTCTAGAGCAGAGGGCACCTACTGGCAGTGTGTAAGTTTGAACCGTCTATGATATATGCTAGACCCAACATCTACAGATGGAAGAACTCGACATAAATGCACGGATTCTTTCATTTTTTACCCAGTATTTTTTTGTTCTGTGTAGATGACGTCTGTTCCACATCAGTTTATAATAATAGTAAAAAATTACAAAAAAAATAAAAATAAAGAATGAATGAATGAAAAAACTAGCCTTCCACTTCTGTTGATTCCCGTGTCTCCCACTTTCCTATGCCCCACAGGATCCGTGTCCGGTGAGGAGAACACTGCTGCCACACCTCGGGATTCGACCCCTCAGCCCTTAATGGCCCGTTCCCCCTCCCCCCCCCAGACCCCCCCCTCCCCCCCCGCACACACACACGCGCACGAAAAGATCGCTAACGCATGCATGGTTTGCGGTGGCGCTCGACTTGGTGCTAAGCCGGTTTGAATCCTGGTGGTGGAAAAAAATTTGTCTGTCAGTATTTGATCGGCAAGCGGACGAGAGCTGGCGTCGTTAAGTTCCTGATCACCAGACTTTGCGTCAATCTCTTGGTTTAAACACCAAACCTTCCCATAGTGTCTGATGAAGTAATGGCCTGCAACACTGTTGACGGTGATCCATCCGTTGGATGAAGATCTTAAGCTTGGCGGCCTCCTTCACGCTATTTGTGAGGAGTGGGCAGTGTGGCGTCTAGAATAATTCGCGCAAAAAACAAAAAAGCCAGATAGCGATAATGTGATATATTGGTAGTAAAGTGATTAGATAATATTGCAGATAATAATGATAATGCAATTTATACTAGATTCTGCACTCACGGCAATTTCTTAGACGATTTTGGTGCAGGTCGGAGAGAGAAAGAGAGAGAGAGAGAGAGAGAGAGAGAGCAGAGTTTTGAACTGCGTTGCGTCGGTTCACGATTGTGTTCAGGAGGGATAATGTCTGATTACGCAAAGGTGGTTTGAGTCTGACATTTAACCCCGGTTGGCTTCATGCAATCTGATTCTTCGATACAAATACCTAAGGGACCTAACTGGACATTATTTAAAAAAAAGGAAATGGATACACGAAAGTGGGTTTTGGTAATGGTTATCAAATCTGAGATTGAATATGTGGTGTCGCCGCGAGACACCACACTTGCTAGGTGGTAGCCTTTAAATCGGCCGCGGTCCGTTAGTATACGTCGGACCTGCGTGTCGCCACTATCAGTGATTGCAGACCGAGCGCCGCCACACGGCAGGTCTAGAGAGACTTCCTAGCACTCGTCCCAGTTGTACAGCCGACTTTGCTAGCGATGGTTCACTGAGAAATTACGCTCTCATTAGCCGAGACGATAGTTAGCATAGCCTTCAGCTACGTCATTTTCTACGACCTAGGAGGGCGCCATTACCAGTTACTATTGATGCTGTAAAATATGTACCGTCAAGAGCGATGTTCACCAATTATGGATTAAAGTTAAGTATTCCAGCAGCTACGTACGTTTTTTGTTAGTCTCAATTCCTTGTCCTGTTCCAGACCTCACGCCAGCCTGCGTGAGCTAAAACGCGTGCCTTTCGGCTTCCTCTCATAGTGGGTTGGCTGTCTTGCCAATCCACAACAGAATACATTAGTAGCCTCCCGAAAACAACCGAGATACCACTATAAAGAGCTGACCTGTAACATAGCATACATAAAAAAAACTGAGGTTACTTAAAGAAAAGAACACAAAGAAAAAGATTTCATTAAGACTCGTCAATATATTCTAAAAGAACCCATAGCGCTGAACATGAACAAATATCTAAGGAACATAGAACTTACATTGGATAGTTCTTTCACACATTGCGTGGTACAACAATGTCCTGTTTTTTCTGTCCAACATTTTCTTGAAATTAGATGTCGTTGCGTGCGCGTGAGTATTTCATTGCGTCGCACGGTTTTTCGAAGCGTTCGTTGGAAGATTTACATTTTTTAGTACACGAAATATAGTATAACTTGTAGCGATGCTACGCTGCACTTCTTCACATGTCGGCAACGAAACAGTAAAAGGTAATCATGTCTCTAGAACCATATATAACAAAATATAGGTTTTTATCATTGATATGTTTCGCATCTTATTACGATCCAGCGCTGCGGCAATGATTTAAATATCTGCGCGCAGCGGGTCATAGTGTTCATTTGAAGCAGTTAATGCTGCACGCGCGTCTTTGTGTAGATGCACATTACAAAAATATAACATTTTACCAAATACAGCTCGATGGCTGTTCTTCTCTTTTATGACAAATATTTTATGTACAGATCATTCGAAACCCATTCATACGAGGGCTATCCACAAAGTACATTACGTTTCGAAATTAAAAATAAATTAACTATTGGAAATTTTTTTTATTACGTACAGACGAAAGCCACACTTAAATACTACTTTTCTACATAGTTGCCATTTAAATTAAGGCACTTATCGTAGCGATGGACGAGCTTGGAAATTCCTTCGTCGTAAAATTCGGCCGCCTGCGCCTTCAACCACGTGGTTACCTCTTTTGGGACAGAAAAGGTGTGATTTTTGTGGATTTCCTGGAAAGAGGCACTACAATAAACTCTCACAGGTATTGCCAAACTCTGCACAACCTCAGAGCAACACATAACAAGCGCAGGGGAAAGTTGGGCTCAGCCGGCCGAAGTGGCCGTGCGGTTAAAGGCGCTGCAGTCTGGAACCGCAAGACCGCTACGGTCGCAGGTTCGAATCCTGCCTCGGGCATGGATGTTTGTGATGTCCTTAGGTTAGTTAGGTTTAACTAGTTCTAAGTTCTAGGGGACTAATAACCTCAGCAGTTGAGTCCCATAGTGCTCAGAGCCATTTGAATTTTTGAAAGTTGGGCTCAAAGATCTTGCTGATTCACGACAACGCCCGGGCCCACACGGCAAATGCCACTCGTGAAGTTCTCGAATCTTTGAAGTGGGAGTTGTTTCCTCATCCGCCGTACAGTCCCGACCTGGCACCGAGCGACTTTCGCTTATTCCCAGCAATGAAGAAGTGGTTGGTTATGCAGCGTTTTGATGACGACGCACAGCTTCAAGAAGAGGTAACCACGTGGTTGAAGGCGCAGGCGGCCGAATTTTACGACGAAGGACTTTCCAAGCTCGTCCATCGCTACGATAAGTGCCTTAATTTAAATGGCAACTATGTAGAAAAGTAGTATTTAAGTGTGGCTTTCATCTGAATATAATAAAAAAAATTCCAATACTTTATTTATTTTTAATTCCAAAACGTAATGTACTTTGTGGATAGCCCTCGTATTACAGGCGGCACCGGGTTTCACCCTCTTCCTTCTCTCATCATCGTCGTGATCCGTCATCATCATCATTGTCATCATCATCTTCATAATCAAACAGCACACACACACACACACACACACACACACACACACACGATACATCTATGTAGTAATACAAATATTGTAATGGAGCATTGCGTACAATAAATATAAAAATAATATCCAGCTGCGTACTTTTGAGCTGTAGCAAAGTGATCGATCTCTCCACCGTGCCGCGTTTCCTTTTTTATTGTTGTGCACTTCATTTCGCCATTCACCCTGTCATAAATGACATATCATGCTTGTGGTGAAACAAGAGCGAGGAAGACTGGAATAGCCAGTGTAAGAAGAAGGCAAATACGTAGATGAAAGGAGAGTGGAGAAGACTGAAGAAGTGGAATTCCAGACGTTCCATCTGGTATTGTCCCCGAGCAGCTTTAATTTGTTACCCGCAGTCACTCTGTGGCTTCTGAACGCACACCAAGGCTCGTGGCACAGGAGTTATGGATCGTGTTCCCTCCTAATGTCAGGCGGCGTGCACTCCGAAAGACATCCCATCCGCTCTACAGAAACTCATTATATCTGTAATACATCATGCTGACTGACGCACATCGGGCACGGAAACTAATCTGTGTAGGCCGTTAGGTACTGCACCTATTGTTTTACCATTGACGCGGAAGCCTTTGCAGCAACTAGCAATATTGTGGAACAGAATACTTCTCACTGTTAGAACTACAGGGGAACTTGAAACGTACGTTACACGTTATCATGACAAGCCAAGTCATTTTTATTGACTGATGCACTACACTTCGTAAGCGGACCGCTCCGTTTAGAATGGATTACAAGTCCAAGTCCAAGTGAATCCTAAAATACTCCGATATTTCTTAAAGATATGCACTATCATAGAGAAAGTAATGACTCATGTAATTAATTAACGAACACAGTCTGACTAGAGCATGATAAATCAAAGTTATCCGAACAGTTCACACTTAGATTAATAGCGCAACGATAATTAGCAGGCAGAAAACTGAACTCAGTTGAACACGGATAATTATCTGTAGGACTTCAACGACAATAAAAGTGCTTGGCCACCTTGATTTACAGTCGGTCGCTGTGCAAAAGGGGTCTAAAGCCCGATTTGCGATCGTTGTTGTTGTTATGGTCTTGAGTCCACTGACTGGTTTGATGCAGCTCTCCCATGCTACTCTATCCTGTGCAAGCTTTTTCATCTCCCAGTACCTACTGCAACCTATATCCTTCTGAATCTGCTTAGTGTATTCAACTCTTGGTCTCCCTCTACGTTTTTTACCCTTCATGCTGCCCTCCAATACTAAATTGGTGATCCCTTCATGCCTCAGAATATGTCCTGCCAAGCGATCCCTTCTTCTAGTCAAGTTGTGCCACAAATTTCTCTTCTCCCCAGTTCTGTTCAATACCTCCTCATTAGTTATGTGATCTACCTATCTAATCTTTAGCATTCTTCTGTAGCACCACATTTCGAAAGCTACTATTCTCTTCTTGTCCAAACTATTTATCGTCCACGTTTCACTTCCATACATGGCTACAATCCACACAAATAATTTCAGAAACGATTTCCTGACACATCTATGCTCGATGTTAACAAATTTCTCTTCTTTTCTTGCCATTGCCAGACTACATTTTATATCCTCTCTACTTCGACCATTATCAGTTATTTTTTTCCCCAAATAGCAAAACTCCTTTACTACTTCAAGCGTCTCATTTCCTAATCTAATTACCGCAGCATCACCCTATTTAATTCGACTACATTCCATTATCCTCGTTTTGCTTTTGTTGATGTTCATCTTATATCCTCTTATATCCTCCGTTCAGCTGCTCTTTCCAGGTCCTTTGCTGTCTGTGACAGAATTACAATGTCAACGGCGAAACTCAAATTTTTATTTCTTCTCCATGGATTTTAATTCCTACTCCGAATTTTGCGATTATAACAGTCAAATATACTCGTAGAAAACTGGGCACATTTACTGTTGTAAAAGCGCTAATGTATCTCTGCAAGTTGTATCAGCGTTACACTCGCCTTATTTACTGTATACATATCCACAGAACGGAATACGTAATTCTCAAAATGGAGGATATGAAAGTACGATGTGATAATCATAGAATGAATTAGTCAGTATAGCTGAGGGTATGTACTGCATTGTGCAATCGTAGAATGGCTCTAAGTAACAGTATCGTTAACGCAGCTAAGTAACGGGCGAGGAACAGAAAAATAAAGAAAGGATGTTTATGAACCGTTGCATATAACTGAATTGTTAAATTAAAATGAACGTAATAGTGCCAAGCAAGGTGGCGCAGTGGTTAGCACAACGGACTCACATTCGGGAGGACGGCGGTTCAAACCCGCGTCTGGCCGTCCAGATTTGGGTTTCCCGTGATTTCCCTAAATCGCTTCAGGTAAATGCCGGGATGGTTCCCTTGAAAAGGCATGGCCTATTTCCTTCCCGATCCTTGACACACTCTGAGCTTGTGCCCCGTCTCTAATGATCACAATGGCGACGAGACGTTAAACCCACTCTTCCTTCCTTCCTCCTTGTTGCATAAATCCGAGAGGGTAGTCATCGTCTGAACAAAGTTTTCATAAACGACACAATGTATTTAGGAACCTAAACTGAGCCGAAGAATGGCTAAACTGACTGTAATACTCTTCGGATTAAGTCACCGAAATCTGATTCTGTACCAAGCTTAGAAGGTTATGACCTCATAAAGACAATGAATTAGCAATGGAAAGTAGAACGTAAGTAAACACACCAATCTCGCAACAAAGATCATTGAAAATTTAACAATGGAATACAAGTATCTCACGAATGATTAAAGAAATAACTTTGCAAGTATTCCGTGCCTACGGATAAGCCAAATAACATAAACCATATCACCAAACAGCCAACCTGCGATAAGTCGCCTTCAACACTGAATCTTCTCGCATCACAGCAGTCCACAACAGACCGGCCAATAGCACAACAAAGTACAGAAGAGCAGAGCGAATTTGAAATGAAGATTCCGAGTGCTCTGTGAACGGTCAGCTATTTGTCTCGATCTACCGGAGGTGCCCCAAAGCAGTTTCCTTCCATTCTCACACCTTCAAAGAAACCTTTTTTCCAGTCGGCATTCGGCTTAGAATCATCTTTCCAGTAATGCTGCAATAACCATTTCTCGAAGTAATAAAAATAATATAAGAAACGTATTGAGTATTGTCAGTGGCGATTTAGCAGTCAACTTTCAACTTCAAAATAACACAATTACATGACACTACTTTTCAGCTTAGTCACGAAATCTCTGTAAACAACGGTCGGAACGTTCTAATAACCGTTCTGTTCCTCGCCGACAGAAATCCTCTCCTTGGTCAGGGAGCCATTCGAGATCCGCTTCGTCGGAAAGTTTCTTTCCCACCAAATGTTCTTTCAGCGAACCGAAAAGGTGGATATCGCATGGTGCAAGACATGGACTGTATGGTGGGTCAACATCACCCACGACTATGTGGGCGTAGTCAAATTGATGGCACCATTCACTAAGTCTGGACGCTACGGCCAGAATTTCACGGTGAATCTGCGAGCAATTTAGACGTCTTACCAACAGGAATAGCACTGTTCCGCTTATTTCAAATTTGGAGTACGTTTCAAATTGCCGCGTCATTTTGCTAACACACTGTGATACACACTGAAGCGCCAAAGAAACTGGTATAGCCATGTGTATTCAAATACAGAGATATGTAAACAGGCAGAATACGGCGCTGCGGTCGGCCACTCCTACATAAGACAACAAGTGTCTGGCGCAGTTGTTAGATCGGTTACTGCTACTACAATGGCAGGCTACCAACATTTAAGTGAGTTTGAACGTGGTGTCACACTCGGCGCATGAGCGATGGGACACAGCACTCCGAGGTAGCGATGTAGTGGAGATTTTCTCGTCAGATCAATTCACGGGTGTACCGTGAATATCAGGAATCCAGTAAAACATCAAATCTCCGACATTGCTGCGGCTGGAAAAAGATCCTGCAAGCACAGGACCAACGACGACTAAACAGAATCGTTCAACGTGACAGAAGAGCAACCCTTCTGCAAATTGCTGCAGATTTCAATGCTGGACCATCAACAAATGTCAGCGTGCCAACCATTCAACGAAACATAATTCAAATGGTTCAAATGGCTCTGAGCACTATGGGACTCAACTGCTGTGGTCATCAGTCCCCTAGAACCTAGAACTACTTAAACCTAACTAACCTAAAGCCGTCGGCACACGGACCGTGCTGTCGAACGTTAACGTTGAGCGTGCCAAGTTCAACGTGCTGCTCAACGCTCAGGAACGGTGCGACTTGTGCATACGGTACGTGGGCCCCAACGTGGTATACGCGATCGCAATGCACTCCAGCGGCAGTTTGAGGGATGTTTCTAGTTCGTAAATCACACTGTTTACTCAACGGGCGCGCGTAAAATTACCACGTTAGCTCTATTAAAACGCACATTTCCTCTATAGTCGACGAAAAGAAAAGTGCCATGTCCAATTAATAAGTACACAGGCTTGTAAAAGTTCCATCACAACCAGTGCGGTACAAATTTAGAATACTTCTCCGAATAAGATAAACGTTATTTCATCATTCCCACATTTTAGTAAAACCCCAAGGTCAGTCTTACTTGATCACTGTTCCTACCCAGCAGCAGAATCTCTGCAACATGTGAATTACGAAGCGTAAAAGAAAAAGGAGCAAAATATCTTTATACAAGTAGCGCAAGCTGTCCTGTAGATTAAGCCAATCCAACAGTCACCCCTCATAAAACGGTGACCTTATATTTACATAACATCAAACATTGTAGCATATTCTTATTTTAAACTAATAATAAAGTATAAGAACCTAATATAAACGCGAATGTTGGGAAACAAAATTTGGAACTGTTCAGACGCGAACCACCACTCCAACAAAAATTCATTACTATACAGAGACGCTACTTTTTTTTTTTTTTTTTTTTTTTTTTTTGCATGTGTAATTTGTAGTTATTTTATTCTCTGCAAAATCCTGTTTATGGCTACAAAAATAAAATTACAAAATCAGTCAGTCAGCAGAAAAGGTATCTTGCGTTGGTTCATGGGACATGTGTGTCCCACTTCCTGTCGTGAAAAAAATGGGGAACTTAAAAAATATTTTGGTGCTGAAAATATAATAATGGGACTGAAAAGAAACTGTTATCACCTTAATATTTTAAAAATCTGTAAAAAATGAATTTCATCCATGAAAGGGTTAAGGGAACCACGCTAGCCAATAGCGTTCGCAGACCGGGCGGTCACCCATCCAAGTGCTAGCCAAGCCCAACAGCCCTTAATTTCGGTGATCTGACAGGAACTGATATTACCACCTTTTTTTTTTTTTTTTTTTTAGTCATAACATTCTACAGTAGTACATATTTTTCAACTGACATTTAAAAGTAATAAAACAAAGGTTCCTACTCATTACGCTAAACATACAACGCAATCCATTTTCTTAAATATATTACATTACCCCTTGCTAAAAACGTTAATAGATAATTATGTTACTAATTGTAATTTAATTATAACAAATTGTACGAAGAACAATGCGCTTTGGATGGATCTTCAGTGAGTCGCTGCCTTCAAATGGCCTACTCTCATAATACGCTCGTTACAATAATTCTTTTGCCACGACTATGGTGTTTCTCATTATTTTATTGGAACGAATCACACAGTTAACAACGGGGTTTCCAGTGATTCTCACTTCGCTGGTGCTCAGAAACGGCATATACATTTATAGACTTGAAATGAATGCCAATATGGCGCCTAACAACTCTGTGCTGAAGGGAGACGGCGTGCCTGTGACGTAGGTGGCGTTGTGCCATCTCATTGGTCAACGCTCAGACGCACGCTCAGAATATCTGACATGCTAGATATTGCTCTGCACGTTCGGAAAGACTCCCGAACGTGCTATTCCACGCTATGACGTCAGAAACTGGGCACGCTCAACGCTCAACGTTCGGATGCACGGTCCGTGTGCCGACGGCTTAAGGGCATCACACACATCCATGCCCGAGGCAGGATTCGAACCTGCGACCGTAGCAGTCGCACGGTTCCGGACTGCGCGCCTAGAACCGCGAGACCATCGCGTCCGGCGAAACATAATTGATATGGGCTTTCGGGACCACTCATGTACCCTTGGCGACTGCACGACACAAAGCTTCACGGCTCGCCTGGGCACGCCAACACCGACACTGGACTGTTGGTGAGTGAAAACACGTTGCTTGATTGGACAAGTCTTGTTTCAAATTGTATCGAGAGCAGGGACGAGTACGAATATGGAGACAACCTCATGAATCCATGGACCCTGCATGTCAGCAGAGAACTGTTGAAGCTGGTGGAGGCTCTGTAATGGTTCGTGGCGTGTGCAGGTGGACTGATTTGGGACCCCTGATACGTATAGATACGACTCTGATAGGTGACACGTATGTAAGCATCCTGTCTGATCACCTGCATCCATTCATGTCCATTGTGCATTCCGACGGACTTGGACAATTCCAGCAGGACAATGTGACAACCGGCACGTCCAGAGTTGCTACAGAGTGGCTGCAGGAACACTCTTCTGAGTTTAAACACTTCCGCTGACCACCAAACTCCCCAGACGTGAGCGTAATTGAGCATATCTGGGATGCCTTGCAACGTGCTGTTCACAAAAGATCTCCACCCCCTTGTACTCTTACGGATTTATGGACAGTTCTGCAGGATTCATGGAGTCAGTTCCCTCCAGCACTACTTCAGACATTAGCCAAGTGCATGCTATGTCGTGTTGCGGCACTTCTGTGTACTCGCGGTTGCCCTACACGATATTAGGCAGGAGTACCAGTTTCCTTGGCTCTTCAGCGTATATCGCAACAGAACTGTGTTTCTAAGTGAGGTCTCATCGTGAGACACCACTCTTGAGCTGTCTGTCAAAAGCCATGCTGTGCTCTCTCCGGCGCTGGCATATAGGACGCCAACAACAGTGCTCGGCGCCCAGTTCGTCAACGCAGATCGTCTCCTAAGCTCGACAATTCAACTCCACGGTACAGCGGCTGCCGACGTCGTAGTTAATTCTACGAGAACCAACGCAGTTAGAAAGGTACGAGTAATGTATCATTTCATTACACTGTACTGTGTACTAACAAGGGAACCTCCCCATCGCACCCCCCTCAGATTAAGTTATAAGTTGGCACAGTGTATAGGCATTGATAAACGGAACACAGATCAATTGAGAAAACAGGAAGAAGTTGTGTGGAAATGTGAAAAAATAAACAAAATATACAAACTGAGTAGTCCATGGGCCACATAAGCAATATCATGGACGACGTGAGCTCAGGAGCGCCGTGGTCCGGTGGTAGCGCGAGCAGCTGCTGAACGAGAGGTCCTTGCTTCAAGTCTTCCCTCGAGTGAATATTTTACTTTCTTTATTTTTGCATAGTTATTATCTGTCCGTTCGTTCATTGACGTCTCTGTTCGCTGTAATAAGTTTAGTTTCTGTGATTTGCGACCGCATAGCAAAACCGTGCGATTAGTAGACGAAAGGACGTGCCTCTCCAATGGGAACCGAAAACATTTGATCGCAAGGTCATAGGCCAACCGATTCCTCCACAGGAAAACACGTCTGATATATTCTATACGACACTGGTGACGGCATGTGCGTCACATGACAGGAATATGTTGTCGACCCACCAAACTTGTACACTTGGCGAATGGGTAAAAAGATTCTTCTACCTTGCCCGATTTAGGTTTTCTTGTGGATGTGATAATCACTCCCAAAAAAGTGATGAAAACATAAGAGTTTGTCACATAAACTGAAAATAAAAAGTTAAAATTTTCACTCGATGGAGGATTTGAATCAAGGAACTTTCCTTCCGCAGCTGCTCATGTTACCACGAGACCACGGCGCTCCTGCGTTCTCAGTCCCCTTGATTTTGCATATCTTCCCATGAACTACTCAGTTTGTATATTTAGTTTATTTTTTCACAGTTCCACACAACTTCATCCTGTTTTCTCAATTGATCTGTGTTCAGTTTTCTAAGGCCTATCCACTGTGGCAACTTATAACTAAATCTGAGGGGGGTGCGATGGGGGGGTTCCCTTGTAAGTATTTTTTGCGTTACACTCTGTACAGTAGTGCGGGAAGAAGAATTGCTTATACGAGGATCACCTTTCTCTATGGTGTTTCTGAGAAGTGGCATTACTGTTATTAAAATCTGTGATTTGTTAATATTGAAACAACAGCCGTGGGTATGTAACAAGGGGAGATGGCGGTACAGACAAGCGGGCGGCGCCTCCATGTTAGACGTCCTCAAATATTTAACAGATCACCGTTTACGATTGATTCTTGCTCTTAATTACAGTCGTGTGCTACTGCACTTTCGTAAATAACACAGCGTCAGGAACGCATTTTCAGTCGTTTTCCCTGGTCTTAAATGCATATTTGATCCACTAATACGACGCATTTCGCCTCGTTGATGAAGGTTTCTTTTTATTATACGTTTCGAATAACCGAGAAGTATGTGGTATGAGAAGACTGCATTCGTAATCTAGTATTTTCCGTAATATGAACTGACGAAACTGATGTTCGATCCATGTCCTCTTCACGAAAATGTTCAGACCATATTTTGCTGTATTTGGTCGCTTTCCAATCTTTCTTTCTCACAGAGTTTACCCAGAGAGCTTTACGAGATGGACTAATAGGAAACCTAAAGTAAAGTGACACAAATAAAACCACTATAGTGAAATTCATGTACATAAAAGAAAATTTCGCTTGAACGAGTCCGCTTATCAATGAAATGTAATCTATTTACACTTTAGATCGTAACCAAAGTGATCAGTAGTTCTTTAACTGATGCAAACTGAGATTTTTGATCAAATCACTTCCACAGAAACAGATGTTTGTAGCAAATGACATGGCGAACGTCGGCTTCAAGTTTCTGACGCCGTGAAAAGTCCCCTTATTATACCACCATGGAAACTGTCTTAGTAGTTCGGTAACAGTGAGCGTTAATATACAGTGTTGTGAGAAAATGAAAAATTCGAGTTACGGTTTTCGTTGGATGAGTTTTTATGTTTTACGTAAAGCTCTACCAATGATCCCTCTAACTGCTTCGTTCAATTTTCGATAATAACCTTCAGAAAACATTGTTTACAATTGGTTTCTAGAATTTCTTTGTGGTCATGCTTTCGTTAGAGAGGTCGATTAAAATCATTTATTGTTCCAATAACCATCGATTTTGTGTTCAACATGACTAAAGGTCATAGACATGTACCGTTCAAATGTGTGTGAAATCTTATGGGACTCAACTGCTAAGGTCATCAGTCCCTAAGCTTACACACTACTTAACCTAAATTATCCAAAGGACAAACATACACGCCCATGCCCGAGGGAGGGCTCGAACCTCTGCCGGGACCAGCCATGTACCGTTCAGTGAGACAAAGACGTTCTAAGGAATATCGAAACCCGCAATGCATTCCACGTTACTTGGACTGTTTACTTGTGAAAAAGATTTCTTTCTAATGCGCTACACTTCGAGCGAAGGATCGAGTTTATTAGCGTAAGGTTGCTTCAAATGACTCTGAGCACTATGGGACTTAAAATCTATGGTCATCAGTCCCCTAGAACTTAGAACTACTTAAACCTAACTAACCTAAGGATATCACACAACACCCAGTCATCACGAGGCAGAGAAAATCCCTGACCCCGCCGGGAATCGAACCCGGGCGCGGGAATATTACCGTAAGGGAAATACTCAAAAATTCGACCGAGGAAAAGAAAAATCCGTATTGTCAAACGAGACTAAACTTGGGTATTGGCCCTACGCACGAGCTGGAAACAAAGCAGCAATAAACTGTCCGAGTGTTCCAATACGAACCGAAACAAGAAAAGTGATTCATTCATACAGCACTTCCAAGAAAATTAGAGTTTGTTTTTCTGGGTACATTGGACAAGTCGTGGCTACAGCTTCAACAAATCAAAGAACAGTTAATGGTGAATGGTAAGCAACAATTTGTTTGCCACAAGTCATTGACGAAATAAGAAAAAACAAATGGAAACGTCGAAGCAGTACTGGGAATACGCTTAATGAACGAAAACCGTGCTTCACTTAGATAAATTCCAGTTGAGGGATATCAGAAGTTGATTAGCTGATTGTAGAACTGCTATATGATGTGACAACAGATTTTTCTCCTCTCGCCCATTAAGTAAAAAACCCAAGTGATGGACATGGAGAGGGGCCACTAAGTATTGTCATTCAATAACTTTTGCATTGTCTCGCACTTCTTCGTCCTCTCTGTACCCTTCCCAGTACGTATGAGGGCATGTTTTATGAATGTAAGGGATTTCGAAAGGTGATGGAATGTTCCAAAGATAGTTAAATGACGCGTTAGACTTCTAAAAATAAAAACTAGGAAAGCTGAACACAGGGATTGCTGGAGACACCTAAGAAAAATCGGTTATTAGGATGGTGGAGGTTGGCCTTCAGCCAATAGGAACGTTGCATTTCAAACAAAGGACGTAGGGGCCGGTAGGCAGCTATGGTGGGTCACTGTTAGCTGGGATGTGCTAAGGTCAGCTGCGGGGATGCTCTGCTTGGATTATGGTAAGATGTGGTAAAAATGCGGTACATCGTCACTGATACTGCTCGCGACGTGTTGGTTAAGTCTGTCGTATATACGGAGGTACCTAATGACGTTGTAATGGTGATTATTTAGACTGAATAGAGCACTTTGTGGGTGAGCTGTAACTGTTTTGTTCTAGAATGAGCCATCAGCTCCTTACGCATAGGTAAAAGTGGGACAGATGATGCGAAGGGGACTGACGCCTCACTTCCAAGAAATTCCTTATCAGACGTTGTTGTGCGCTCGACGCTCGTTATTGTTGTAACCGTTGGTGAGATCAAATTACTCGCAAGTTTCTGAGCTTCAGGAGTGGAAAATAGAGGATACATTTAAAAAATTAAAATTTCGAGACCAAGGCACGTCACGAAAATTTTTCACGATACCTTCTTAAAAGGGCCTGGTAGCTTATAACTCGTATTTAGATTCTGCAATAGAACCAATGTAGGTTCCGTGGGTCGAGTCATGGCTTCTTCCGCTAACATCTTTGGTGGAAGTGGGGAGGCGGCATCTGTCCCTATGAAAACTGACACATCCGCAGTATTAATAGAGGACAGATGCTACGATGCTTGCAATGCTAAAAGGCGACCACACGATTTTGTTTTACCGAAAAATGCCGAGAAAACGCATTAGGACGGCATGGGGAAATGGACTGCAGAAGATTTAACAGAGGCCGTGAAACTAGTCGACGAGGGAAGTAACGCTAGAAGTAAAGCGCCTCCAATGAAAAACATACCAGAACATTAAGGAGAAGACTTGCTACGCGCAGTTTTCAAGAAAACAGGTGTGGAGCGTTATCATACTTGAGTGAAGATGCAGAAACGAAATGAGTTTACCACGTAAAGAAATTGCAAGCATATGGCTTTGCTCCCAAACCGAAAAACCTCAGGCAAACAGCTTACAATTTAACTGATCAGATGCGATTGAAAAATAAATTCAGTCAATAAAAGAAACGAGCAAGAAAAGAGTAGTTTCTTTCGTTTTTAGAACACAATGTAGACTTAAGCATCAGAAAAGAGCAAAGGCTCTCTATTGCCAGAGTGATTGGAATGAACAGAGACGAAGTCAGTTTTTAGTTTGATCTATTGACAAAAACGTTGGCAGAAAACGGGCTTTTGGATAAACCAGATAGTATATACAACGTGGACGAAACTGGTCTCTAGCTAAACAATGAACATGGGAAGGTTGTGAAAGCAATAACAGTTATTGCCTGCTGTAATGGTGAGGGAAATTTCGTACCACCTTACTGCATTTACAAATAGGTAAATAAAAAAACAAGATGCTGAAGACAACATACCTCCAGGATCAGCTGTTGTTATGAGAAGAGAATCCGCTTATGTCAACAGTGATACTTTGGTGGATTGATTCAAAATCATTTCCTTCCTACAAAGGCGTCTGGGCCTGTTCTGCTTATGCTAGATGGTCGTGTTTCTCACACGATTTCTGTCACCCTTTTGCATCTAGCTGTTGAAAACAAAGTGTCGGTAATTTGTGTGCCTAGCCATATGGCACATTTTTTACAGCCACTAGACCGATCATTTTTCAAGCCACTATAATCTTAATTTAAAGAATTATGTCATTCAGAAGAATTAGAAGGCAGGAATTTGGAGAGTTGCTTTTCAAGGCGTGGACTCGTTCTGCAGCAGTCCAGACCAGTGTATCAGGATTTAGAGCTGCAAGAATTACCCCACTTTACAGAGCAGTAATTCCCAACGATGCCTTTGTTTCAGATACTAATAATACTGAGACTGAACTCCCAATTATTCAAGATATGTCCAATGATATGACTCCAGTTCAGCCATCAACATCAACTTCTGAAACAAATTTGTTAACAGGGCACTCTTGTACTTGCAAACATTGCACAAATTAAGTTACTGTTCGACCAACTGCATGCGGCAATTGCAGTGTAAGTGACAACTCAATGACTCCTTATAGAGAAACTCCCTCAGAATTGCTGGATCAGATTTCACCTGCTCCTGCACTACCTAAGAGAAGTAAATCCAAAAGAAAACAGTCAGCAATGAATCAAACATACGATGAGTTGATAGCAACGAATAGAAAGAAAATCTCTGAAGGATAGAAGAAAGGAAAAGCCTGTGCACAAAAAATGTAGCAGCTAAAAGATATCAAATTCCCAAAACCAGAGGAAACAAGTCTCAAAAGAAGCATCTGTTTGAAGACACAGTTTCAGAAAAAGATGATGATGCTATCTCCCTACACAGTAGTTCCTCTGATGAATTAATTTGGAAGAAAACGAATGTTTAGAGTGTCTTGAACTTTATAAAGAAACGTTGTCTACCTCTGGTTGATTTTATTGTGTATGATATTCTAGAATCTAGATGGCTTCATGAATCTTTCACTCTCTATGAGAACATGTGTTGTTTGTGTGGATTATTTGAAAGTAAACTCGAAAAAGAAATCAAAGTGAAGGTCATTTGCAGTGTCTTTGGCAACTGGCTATCTGTCCCTCCCTTCTGCGGCGTCTTACACGTTATTTAATACTTTCTTGAAATTTACAAGCCATTATATATCATAAGAATATTCCTTTGTTATAAAGTTTTTTGTAATAAGATAATTTCTCTAACAATGTACAATGTTCAAATCAGCAATCTTGCCTAAGTCAATTGTGATTTAAGTGTTTATACAGGGTGAGTCACCTAACGTTACCGCTGGATATATTTCGTAAACCACATCAAATACTGACGAATCGATTCCACAGACCGAACGTGAGGAGAGGGGCTAGTGTAATTGTTTAATACAAACCATGCAAAAATGCACGGAAGTATGTTTTTTAAGACAAACCTACGTTTTTTAAAATGGAACCACGTTAGTTTTGTTAGCACATCTGAACATATAAACAAATACGTAATCAGTGCCGTTTGTTGCATTGTAAAATGTTAATTACATCCGGAGATATTGTAACCTAAAGTTGACGCTCGAAACCTCCGACGATCAGTTGCGTGTTGTAACAAACACGGGCCACGGTCGGCGAGCAGCATCTGCAGGGACATGTTTACGATGACGACGGTGTTTACGAGTGAGGCTGTAGTGCACTGTTGTGGTTTGGTCTAGCTGTCGCAGTGTCCGCATGTGGCGCTTGCTGCTATTGTTATTCTGCATTCGTCTCCGCACGCAGACCAACTGTAGTACACCGTGTTACCAGACGTCTGTGATAGTGTAGTGTTGTAAGAACTGTGACCATGGTGTATTCGAACTCTGAAAAGGCGGAGATGATATTCATCTATGGCGAGTCTCGACGAAATGCAGCTGAAGCCTGCAGGGTGTATGCGGACGGAGAGCATCCAACGTGCCGCACATTGCAAAACATCTACCGCCAACTGTATGCAACAGGTATGGTCGTAGCACGCAAACGGGTCCGTAACAGGCCCGTCACAGGAGAAGCGGGTGCAGTTGGTGTGTTAGCTGCTGTTGCCATGAACCCACACATGAGTACACGGGACATTGCGAGAGCCGGTGGACTGAGTCAAAGTAGTGTCGTGCGCATACTGCATCGTCACCGCTTTCACCCGTTTCATGTGTCGCTGCATCAGCAATTACATGGTGATGACTTTAATCATCGAGTGCAATTCTGTCAATGGGCATTAACAGAGAACGCGTTGCAGTTCTACCTGTTTACCGATGAAGCGGGTTTCACAAACCACGGGGCAGTGAATCTACGGAACATGCATTACTGGTCCGTGGACAATCCTCGCTGGCTCAGACAGGTGGAGCGACAGCGACTGTGGACTGTAAATCTATGGTGCGGAATCATTGGCGACCACCTCATTGGTCCTCACTTCATTGCAGGGGCCCAAACAGCTGCAACATACATCGTGTTTCTACAGAATGATCTGCCAACGTTGCTCGAAAATGTCCCACTGGAAACGCGTTGACGTATGTGGAATCAGCACATTCCGCAATTAACACTAGGCTGACCCTTGACAGGATGTTCGACGGGCGTTTCATAGAACGTGGAGGACGCATAAATTGGCCAGCCCGTTCTCCTGATCTTACACCTCTGGACTTCTTTCTGTGGGGTACGTTAAAGGAGAATGTGTAGCGTGATGTGCCTACAACCCCAGAGGATATGAAACAACGTATTCTGGCAGCCTGCGGCGACATTACACCAGATGTACTGCGGCGTGTACGACATTCATTTCGCCAGAGATTACAATTGTGTGCAATAAATGATGGCCACCACATTGAACATCTATTGGCCTGACATGTCGGGACACTATTCCACTCCGTAATTGAAAACGGAAACCACGTGTGTACGTGTACCTCACCCCTCATGGTAATGTACATGTGCGTCAGTGAAAAAGGCCAATAAAAAGGTGTTAGCATGTGGACGTAATGTGCTGTTCCAGTCTCTTCTGTATCTAAGGTCCATCACCGTTCCCTTTGGATCGCTACGTAATTCGTTGCTCTCCGATACACACGATCGAACAGCGGAGGAGTGGTACTCAAGCGTCAACTTTATGTTACAATATCTCTGGATGTAATTAACATTTTACAATGCAACAAACGGCACTGATTACGTATTTGCTTATATGTTCAGGTGTGCTAACAAAACTAACGGGGTTCCATTTAAAAAAACGTAGGTTGAAACACGTATGTAACATAGCAGCGATGGTGAGGCACGTTAAAATCTTTGACCAGAGAGCCTATTATCGTGGTTAGTCTGCGCTTGACCGCGCGAGTGTTGCGAGCAGTTCGCTAGTTGTCGTTATGCAGAGCAGTTCGCTAGTAGTCGCAATGTAGAGCAGTACGCTAGTAGTCGTCATGCAGAGCAGTCGGTCAGTAGTAGCAGCCCAGTGCGGTTGTGTGATGTAGTCTGTCGGCAACACTGGTCAAGATGCTGAATGAGGTATATTGTTAATTAAGGTAATCATCAGATAATGTAAAGTCTATTTATTGTAATTAATTTCCAACAAGTGGCCCAATAATAATTTTGATTTCAAAAACAATTTTACAAAAAAAAATTTATTTAATTGAACTAACGATTTCGTTCCACTTCCCTTAAAGAAAAGTTTCAGTTAAATTACAAAAAAAAGAATATTATTATTTGCAATGCAGTTCCTCCAAGCCGTGCGCAAGAATAAGAGCAGAAATTTGACTAGCAGTTACAATGAGGTAAGAATTTAATTCTGATTTTTGCACAGGGCCAAAGACCGATATTTCGGTTTAATTGAATTTTCATTGTCACTGAAGTTTCATTAGCACTGAATTCTTTTTCATCATTTTCGTGGCAGCTTATACTTTGAGTCATATTGCGGTTCTCATTTTTATTGTCATTACATTTCATTGCAGGGAGGTTATTCTTGGGTCCCATTTATTATTATATATTTTATTTAAATATTTCTGTGGGGACGATATTGCTTCTTGGCTCCATTTCTATATAATATTGTCTTGTAAATTTTTGTCAGGAGGTTACACTTGGCGACACCCAGTCCAGGATCTGAATTATCATTATCACTGAGATTTTCTTATCACTGAATTGACTTTCATTTTTTTTGTGAGGAACTTATACTTGGGTCAGATTGCGATTCTCACTTTTATTGTCATTAAATTTAATTGCTAGGGACGATATTGCTTCCTGGCTCCATTTCTATTAAATATTGTCTTTTTAAATTTTTGTGGGGAGGTTACACTTAGCGCAATGTCCATTAGCATTCAAAAATAATATCTTTTAAAATTTTTGTGGGGAGGTTACACTTGGCGACCCTGCCAGGATCGTATTTCTTTTAGAATCTTTTGAAAAACAGTCAGATATCTGCTCTTATTTGCTTAGATATAATTAGGATTTGGCGCAACGCTTTTACTAATTTTGTAACTCTCTTTCCACAGATCAACGGCAATTCTTTGCTCTGTTGTATTTGTGTGTTGCTTTTGCATTTGTGATTATTTGTTTTGTGAATAATTGACTGTTGTAAAAATGCCGCGAAAGACTATGAATAGTGTATCACGAGGTATTGTGAATGAATTTACCGACTTAAACAACGTGACTGATAATAATTGTGACACGCAGAGTAATGATGACAATCCTGCGTTCACTGACAATCAATGCATTCCGACCATTAATGATGACTTTTATCTTAATGATGAACAAACGAACTCAATTGTCTCTTCTGTTAATTTGACGACAATTGATGACGCGGGACGCCCTATTGTAATGAGCGCTACCCAGCTTAATACAACCGGTTTGGAAAATTCAAGTAACATACAAACAAATTTTTCGAATGGAAATGGTCAGTGTAGTGAGAGTATGACGGATCCATTTAATTCCGAAATAATGTCTGACAGTGTACATCCGACTGATAATCCTTTTTGTAAGTTGCAGAATGACCAAATGGTCACACAAAGCGTGACAATTGCATGTACTCCATCACAGAGTACTGAGAATGCAACAGCTACTTTAAGTTTGGATCAATTTATGACAATAATGCTACAGTTCAAGAACGATCTTGGTGTAGATATCAAACAACAGTGTGAGAAAACAGACAACAATTTCAGACAACTTAAAGAACAGAACAAACAAGATAACGAAAAACTCAAACAACAACTTAGTGAACAGGCGAGACAACAGAGTGAAGATTTTAGACAACTTAGTGAGCAGAACAAACAGTTAAATGAAAAATTAGACGACAATTCCAGACAGCTTAGTGAACAAATTAGAGCCGTTGCCGCGCAGTGTCATGACACTAAGGAACAGTTGCGCGTGGAAATTGAGGCTTGTTCACAGAAAAATAGCGAAGAAATTAAGTCTTGCGCAAGAATTAAGGGAAATGCAAACAGCCGCAACAGAAACACTCAGAGACGAAATTAGCGGAGTCGCTAAACAATGCTCTGAAAAAGCTACACAATTGCGGGACGAGTTTAAAGCAATGACGGTAGAACTTTCGCGCACAATGGACGCAAAGATAGACGCGAAATTCGAACAGCAGAACACTCAGATTGACGAACGCTTTAATCTTCACATACAAAACAGTGATACGCGTTTCCGCAAATTTATTCAGGATCAAAATAAAGTCAAACGTCAGGTCATGGAAACAATCACTGCACAAAGACAAGAAGACAAACGTAAAATGTTCGCGAAAGCGAAGACGTATGTAGACAATAATATTACTGCAGTGTCCGACAAAATTAATACCATAGAACAGTTGAACGCGGAATTACGGGATGAAATTTCTGATCTTAAATCAAAAACAGATACACACACAGTAAATATTCAAACAGTGACAGACAGATTCGAACAATTAGAACTAACACAGGATTGCGATGTCATCAAAGCTGATGTTAAAAAACTGAGCGAAACTACACGTAAGTTGCAAAAACAGATTAATGTGTCCAATTCTAAAACCGATGATCAGGCAAAAATACTGACTGAAAAATATGATGAATTAGCCAGTCGTGCCCGCATCTCGTGGTCGTGCGGTAGCGTTCTCGCTTCCCACGCCCGGGTTCCCGGGTTCGATTCCCGGCGGGGTCAGGGATTTTCTCTGCCTCGTGATGGCTGGGTGTTGTGTGCTGTCCTTAGGTTAGTTAGGTTTAAGTAGTTCTAAGTTCTAGGGGACTTATGACCACAGCAGTTGAGTCCCATAGTGCTCAGAGCCATTTGAACCATTTTTTTAGCCAGTCGTATTGATGCTATTGAAAGTAGTAATGATAATAAATCAGACGATACTGCACCGATTTCATTTAATCAAACACCTGATTTCAAAATTTACAGCAGACAATTAATGAGATCGATTCATCTAACAACACGTTACGTAGGAAGTTGTTAAATTTACAACAAGAAGTAACAGAAATGAAAAGCATTTCAGTTAATAACACATCACAGCAGACGCCACTTTGCGAACATTTGTCAGACTTACGCAGCGCGTATAATGTGAGCAATTTACAGCAACTACGCGACTTAAAATCCGAAAAGCCACGCGACTTAAAATTTGAAAAGCTACGCAACTTGAAATCCGAAATGACACAGACGAACAGATTCACACACAAACCTGAACGTGTTATCAAACTGAGTGACGAGAACGTAGATTTCGAGCAATTTGCATTTGTAAGAAAATCTAAGGAATTTAATAATGACAGAACACAGGTACACACTTTGAGCTGTATACGACAATTTATCTTTGTACATTCACCGCTATTATCTGTAATGGAGAAACTAGCTTTGAATCTGAGGCGACAATTTGCTATTGTATTTTCATCAGCATTATCTATTATGCAGAAATTGGAATTAACATGGTTACAACAATTTGGTTTTGGAATTTTACCGCCATTGCCTGCAACGCAAAAGCTAAAATTTATTTGCAGTGCGTAATAGACCTCAGGGGATTCATTACGCTTTAATGAATATGTGCCGTAGCGAGCATAGGGCCCCGAGCTGTAGTAGTGCTGTTTCATCTTTAGTTTTCTGCACTGCTGCCTTCTCTTCTACTATCCTTTATATCTATCAAAACTGCTCTTTAACTATTGCTCTATCTAGAATTAAGAAACATGTAATGAATACCCGATAAGACAACTTTTACCGAGTGTGACAATTTTCTTTAGGCACTCCAGAACCAGCGTAATTTTAATAACAGATAAAATCGTAATCATCAGTATGTGTAAAATTATCAGCAATAGGAACCATATTTTTTTTGTAACAATAGATGTTTTTCACTACAATAGCATGAAAGTCAGCCGCTTAGCATACCTAACCAACAATGCAGTCAACAAGGTCAACCAAACTTTAATGTTTCGCCGCGTGCACGTATAGTCCCAGCTCCAACAAATAGTAACGCATGGCAGCAAAGAAATAACTACGTACAGACAACACACTATTTCAACTCGTATCGCAATGCACCGTATAGAAATTACTATCATGACAGACGTAAAAATAACGAGCACAATTTTCAGCGTACATTTAATAACAGTCGATCTTATGAGCAGCAACAACATCAGCAACAACAAATAAACATGAATGAACCCGACAGTAGGTACCATCCAGAGCGTAACACGTCTGGAAGAAGTAATAGAACAGTTGAAATAGTAGAAATGCCACAGAATCCTCCTAATAATAATAACACGTCAGATAGAATCTGACTAGATACTGCACAGGACGCATCTTCTAATAACACAAGCACTACCTTTGACACGCAAAATGTTGTTCACGAAAATGTAATTACTTTTGACGATATCAGAGACACTCTCTTGCAGGAAAGACCAGTTATTCAGAAAACCATTTCACATCCTGTTATTGAAATTAAAATTGGTTCATCGAAATTCTCAGCAGTAATCGATTCCGGCTCACCTATATCAGCAATAAATGAGGAGACTTTTAACGAGTGTAACAAAGAGAATACCTATCCGACATTACCTTTAGGCAAAACAAAAGTGAAAGGAGCAGTACCGAGTAAAGGTGTAGACGTTAAATTACAAACGCATTTATCATTTTGTATTGGTGGTCATACTTTCCACTCTAATTTTTGGATTGTTCCTTTATTGACAACAGACATAATTTTAGGTACGAATTTTCTGGTACAACACGACGCAGTCATTGATTTTCAGAATTCTTATTTAATGTTAAAGGATGAAAATATACAATTTGCTATAGAATTTCAGCACTCACTATCTGCGGAAGAGCAAACAATTAACCGCACAGAGGTCATTTCCGCAAGACGTAACATAGCCTGTAATCCCACATTGTTCACGGATACGTACGTACACAACTATAATACTCCAGACGAAGCTGACTACGACGTAATGCAATTGATTTCTGATAAGGTTAAAGAGAGCAGTGCAACTACATACGACGAACGAACGCAATTACACAAAATTCTTTTACAGCAAGCTCCAGTTTTCGACAACATTCCTGGTACTATGTCCGGATTTATGTATGAATTTCAAGTCAAACAGCACGATACATTTAAAGCAAAGCATTATCCCACATATATTCACAGAGAACAAGTTAAAAAAGAATTGCAGGATATGCTTGACCAAGGAATTATTGAACCAGCAGTTAGTCCGTACATAAACCCGCTGCATATTGTTAAGAAAAAAGATGGCTCACTTCGCCTCGTACTTGATTCACGTCACATTAATGACATTATTATTAATGAAACAGATCGACCACAGACACTAAAGGAACTTTTACAGAAATTTCATGGTACAGCTATTTATTCTACATTAGATTTGAAATCGGGATTTTGGCAAATTCAACTTCATCCGAATTGCAGAAAATATACAGCTTTTCTCTGTTTCGGCGACTGTTATCAATTTTGCAAATTACCGTTCGGCTTAACTATTTCTTCTGCAGCTTTTATTCGCGGTTTGAACACAATACTTCCGACAGAACTTAAAGACAGAATTACGACGTACGTAGACGATATTCTTATCGCAGAAGCTAACTGGTCTGAACACAATGTGATTTTAGAACGACTGTTACAAACTTTCCATGCACAAGGACTTACAGTTAACCTCAGTAAATCGCATTTTGGCAAAACTTCTATAAAATTTCTTGGACACGTGATTTCAGCAGAAGGCATTGCACCTGATCCGGAAAAACTTCAGGCTCTACGTGACATTAGTGTTCCTACGACGAAGAAACAACTACGCAGTTTTTTGGGCTTAATTAACTTTTTTCGTAAATTTATTCATCACTCTGCTTTAGACACACCCAGATTATGCCAATTAACAGGTAAAAACAGTATTTGGTCTTGGGATAAGCAAGCACACTCTGAATTCATGAACCTGAAACATGCTCTGTTGAATGCACCACTTTTATCGCACCCAGATCTTACTAGACATTTTTCCATTGCCACTGACAGTTCGAACACCGCTTTGGGCGTGCATGTTTTCCAGGAAATTGAAGAAGATGGTTCAATAGTAATCAAAAACATCGCGTTTGCAAGCCGCATTTTGTCACCTGCTGAATGAAATTACTCCGTTACAGAATTGGAAACATTATGTGTTGTATGGGCTTTTACGAGATTTCGGCACTTTCTTTATGGCAGACATACCACCGTTTACACAGACCACAGAGCGATATAATTTTTACTTTCGGCTAAATTCACTCACGACAGATTAAGCAGATGGAAACTTTATTTACAAGAATTTAATTTTACAATAGTTCACATTCCCGGCACACAAAATGTTATAGCAGCCGCACTATCCCGTTCTCTGAGCAACAATCAGCAAGACGTAGCAACCAACTTCTGCAAAACAAATTTCAGTGTCACGTACATTCAGCAAGTTGCATTTGAAAATTTTATTTCATCGTCATTACAGGACATAGCAAAGGAGCAAAATAAAGACAATGTGTGGAAAGAAATTAAACACCTTTGGCAAGATAAGAATAATGTTACGATTAGAAACCATTACACTGTACGCAATGACATTCTGTTTCGCCGCTCTCATCCTGACAGCAACAATTGGTTATTATGCATTCCTGACGAACTGGTTAACAAATTAATCTGGTACACTCATTTAAGTTACGCACATTACGGAGCACGAAAATGTTTTCTTATACTGAGACAGAACTGTTATTTTACTAACATGGAGAAACGTATACGACGAGTTTTAGCGTCTTGTAAAATTTGCCAGAAAGCTAAATCAGACACCACTTCACATATTCCTCCTTTATATCCTATTGTACCTGTTAAATTAAGACACATGGCCGCTGTAGACATTTTTGGTCCGATTCCCAGAACTAACAGAGGTTTTTGCTACATCTTTGTCGCTGTTGAGCTCACTTCAAAATTTGTTACTTTCACTCCATTACGCAAAGCTACTGCTAAAACTGTTTCGAAAGCATTTGTAAAACATTTTCTATTTCAGTAGGGCATGTGATGAGAGTAATTTCTGACAATGGATCACAATTTCGATGTAGCATATGGACACGCATGTTACGAGCTAGAAACATTTCTGCGATTTATATATATCCAAGTACCATGCTTCTTCGAACCCTTGTGAACGGTTAATGAAAGAAATTGGTAAACTGTGCCGAATATACTGCCACAAAAGACATATTGATTGGGATACACACATACTCTCATTCCAAGATGTAATTAATTCCATTCCAAATGAATCCACTATGCTATCTCCGTCTGTTATATTGAAAAACGTTGAACCACCAAACAAAATTAAAGAATTAGTAAACTTCCCTAAATGTCGTCGACTAAGACACCACGAAATAATTGACATTGCGCTGAACAACATCAAACGTGCCGCAGAGCGCCGGAGAAGACAGCAAAAACAGGTTTGTACACGCCGCGACTTAAACGTTGGACAGAAGATATTAGTACGTACACACTATTTATCCAGCAAATTAAAAGGTAAGTGCAGTAAATTTGAACTTCTATACGCAGGTCCATATCGGATTCGCAGCATCCCTCACCCCAATGTTGTACACGTCGAAACTTTGAGAACCAGAAAATCGAAAGGCAATCACCATATCTCAAACATTAAACCGTTTATTGAATGAAGACACATTATGATTCAACACACTATGATGTCATTTACTAATGCAATTATTTCACCTGACTAATTACTGATGATTATCGTATTTTTTTCTTGGCAAGTGCCCGGCAAGGTAAGGTTAGCAGGTCGCTTTTCTTGTCGTTACACATCAGACCGTGCACATTTTCCACTTTTTTTGTGTGTATATGATTGCACTCCAGCTTTGTTTGTATGTATTGTGAAATAGTTAGGATATAACACACACCAGTTGACTTTGACATTTTTTTTGCCCTACGACATCTCAACATCGTGACTGTTATACGTCTTTTTGCTGCTGCATTGCATTATTCTGTGTACATTTTTGCATCCGAACACTGTCAATGTCTTTGACATATTACGTTTTCTGTCATGTTATGCTGTATGGTTAATTGTGTCACCATAAACTAGTCATTATTTAGTGGGTATATGATTTAAATGCAAGACATTAATGTTTGTTCATCAATTTCAGAAAGAAATAATGCGTGTAAGAAATAAATTCAACAGAAATGGGAATTTCACCTACGGAATAAACAAAAGAACATGCAATAACTTTATGAGGAAGAGTAAATGGATCAGGATTAACAAGCATTAACAAGAATATACTATACTCATCGTAGAATAGCAGTCTTAACTAATTTCTTCTTTCAGAATACAAGGTGATTGATACAGGCTGTCAGACAGAACTACCTATCTTAGTTCTAGTGATGAAATATGCTAGAGATAAGGAATAGTTGTATAATGAGTAATGAAGTGATTTTTTGCAGATGATAATGAATGCTGATGAATAATGATGAAGGATATGGTATTATGAATAATAAAGTTTTTCTTTACAGGTGATGATAATAATGAAGTTATGGTAATATGGATAATGAATAATGAAGTTTTCTCTTTACAGATGAGGATAATGTTGAAGTTATATATTTCGGCTATGTAGTTATTTAAGTATTTGTTGCAGTTTGTTTTGACAGCAGGTGTTATATTGTATAGTAGGATGACGGAAAGTTTTGGAAAGGACAGCTATGGAACACATTTTTATACACATTTCACTACTTGTTAATTCGAAGTTCACTACTTTTCAGCATAGTGTGCGTTTCTTCTTTCAGGTCAATAATCCATTTTGTATTTTTTCAGGAGAAGCTTTTCATGATTCTTACTAAACCTGTTACTTATTGTACCTGTTCTACTACTTGCATTTTTATTTTTTACCCATTTGTGTTTATCATTTATAAATGTGATCACATATTCTGCCTTGTTACATAACTTTGCTACAGCTGACTCATGACGAATGACGTTACCTATCCTCATTTGCAGCAATAGGTCAAAAACAAATAGTGTTATGCCTCAGCAATTAATTATCGATCCCAACGCAATGCATTGCTAACAAAAAAAAGAATGTATTACCAGTCGCAAATAGTGATACCAGTTTGAGAAAGTTCTGAGTAATACTGATTAGCTCTGAATAGTATGTCACTTCAGTAATGACTTCTTAATGATACAAAAAAATATATGTATAAAATAATGCTTTGTAACTGGCTAATAACTGCCACTGTTTATTGTAATGAGACTACTTAAAATGCCCATGATTATTAATGCTATGACTCTAATTAACTGATTTTAATAATGACTTCGTAATGATCTGAATAATACTGAATGAGGAACAATGTTTTATTCTATTCAATACTTGATGGCCACTGAGTGCCAATAATTAATATCACTCAACGAATTATGTTATTAATTATGCCATTAATTAGCTCTTGTTTTCAATGTTGATACTTTGTAACTGGAAAAGAATGTGATTGTTTCATAATGCTTTGTAATTAGGAGAAGGCTAATGATTCTTACTGTATTGGAATGACAAATAATTAATTAACTATGCCATACTTTGTAACTGGAAAAGAACGCGTTTCTTTCATAATGCTTTGTAATTAGGAGAAGGCTAATGATTATTACTATATTGGAATGACACATAATTAATTAACTATGCTATACTTTGTAACTGGAAAAGAATGCGATTATTTAATAATGCTTTGTAACTAGGAAAAGAAGGCTACTGATTCTACGCAAAACAATTAATGAACATTTTTCTGTAATACTACATACTTGGTACAGAAATGTTCAATAACTGGGCTATGAATGCCGCAAACTACTAATGAAGACTGTAATTGTCAATATTATGTGACTTAATGTCCTTCACCTTATGAGCTAACTACTCTGAATTACTGCAATGTCCATTTGTCCTGTTTATCCTAGTGATCATGGAGCACTATATTTGGTTTTGCACTAATTCTACGTTGGTGTGCCTTGTAAGAGCGTGGTGTTGACACGACATGCTGTCCACCACCGTGAGCAATGAAGACGTTATTATGGTCCCACTGTTTGGTGTACCTAGTGTACTGCCAAAATGAAAACATGGAACATTACTACGACAGTTCAGTGTCTTGGCTACACTGATAAATTCTGATGGGAAAAGAACTTCAAATTGTGTCACTTGGTGTTGTACTTCTGTGGAAAGATATGGACTTTCAGAACAGCCGTGTGCAATCTAAAGTGCTACAACCATGATGCAATCCTTCCCTTTCCTATCCTAATTCTTGTCACATAGTGAAAATCATTTTTTTGCTAACGTCATTTATGTTCATGGCTATACATTTTTTTTTTCGATTTGCTGAACTCCAGTGCGAGTACACTTATGTCACTTGTCGATATGCTTTTTGCCATTATGTTTATTTATTGCGAAAATGCTAAAGACATTTTTTTGATTTGTTCTGAAGTACAGTATATGTACACTCTTGTCTTTTATATTGTATATACATTTTTATTTTGATGATATGTTCTGAACTACAGTGCATGTGCACTTATGTTAGGTGTTAATATGTTTTCTACTGAACTTCAGTGCCTATGCACTTTTCTCATTTTTCAATATGATTTGTACTCATTCTGTATGTTCAATACTTCAGTGTGTATGATTTTTTTTTTTTTGCCATTCTGTTTATGCTAAAGAATTTTTTCAGTGCCTGTGCACTTTGTTTTCTGTCAAATAATTTGTATATACAGTTTTCTGATTTACTACTATGTTTTGTACTCACATCCTGTCTTTGTCTGATATATTTTGTACTCGGTGCATGTGCACAACATTTAATTTATGTACTAAATTTGAATATTCTGTAAAATGTAAAAATTTCTTGCGATGGCAAGTCCAAATGACTCACCATCGCTGCCAAATTTTTGCCCCCCCAGTGGAGGGTTATGAAACACGTATGTAACATAGCAGCGATGGTGAGGCACGTTAAAATCTTTGACCAGAGAGCCTATTATCGTGGTTAGTCTGCGCTTGACCGCGCGAGTGTTGCGAGCAGTTCGCTAGTTGTCGTTATGCAGAGCAGTTCGCTAGTAGTCGCAATGTAGAGCAGTACGCTAGTAGTCGTCATGCAGAGCAGTCGGTCAGTAGTAGCAGCCCAGTGCGGTTGTGTGATGTAGTCTGTCGGCAACACTGGTCAAGATGCTGAATGAGGTATATTGTTAATTAAGGTAATCATCAGATAATGTAAAGTCTATTTATTGTAATTAATTTCCAACAAGTGCCCCAATAATAATTTTGATTTCAAAAGCAATTTTACAAAAAAAAATTTATTTAATTGAACTAACGATTTCGTTCCACTTCCCTTAAAGAAAAGTTTCAGTTAAATTACAAAAAAAAGAATATTATTATTTGCAATGCAGTTCCTCCAAGCCGTGCGCAAGAATAAGAGCAGAAATTTGACTAGCAGTTACAATGAGGTAAGAATTTAATTCTGATTTTTGCACAGGGCCAAAGACCGATATTTCGGTTTAATTGAATTATCATTATCACTGAGATTTTCTTATCACTGAATTGACTTTCATTTTTTTTGTGAGGAACTTATACTTGGGTCAGATTGCGATTCTCACTTTTATTGTCATTAAATTTAATTGCTAGGGACGATATTGCTTCCTGGCTCCATTTCTATTAAATATTGTCTTTTTAAATTTTTGTGGGGAGGTTACACTTAGCGCAATGTCCATTAGCATTCAAAAATAATATCTTTTAAAATTTTTGTGGGGAGGTTACAAGGTTTGTGTTAAAAAACATACTTCCGTGCATTTTTTTATGGTCTGTATTAAACAATTACACTAGCCCCTCTCCTCACGTTCGGTCTGTGGAATCGATTCGTCAGTATTTGATGTGGTTTACGAAATATATCCAGCGGTAATGTTAGGTGACTCACCCTGTATATTGATAAAAATTAGTTTGAAAAAATGTGCGGCGGCTGTGCCACCTTTACCTTATATCAAAACAGTAGAGGAAAAAACTTTTCTCATTTCGTTCACACGTGGAAATATTGATTGCGCGGTATGATTTTGTGGGTCAACATTAACTTTTTCAAGTAGTTCTTTTTGTAACATAATGCGAGCACATGTTCGCTCCATTTCCATGTGGCACTCTTGGTGCGAAAATTAAGTATTTAGCAAATGCTTGCTGATGGTAATAGAAGCCAATTTTTTTTTTTTTTTTTCAATCACACTCTTTGAGTTTATGTTCGCGCCATGTGTCAATGAGCGCCGTAGCTGCCATAGTATCTCTGTTTTGCAATGTTTAATCAGGTTGAAGGATTAATATATTTATTTCGAATTAAAGGAGGAGTGTTCTGCATAATAAACACTGCTTTTTTTATTGATTTCCTGTATGTTAATGTTAACAGTTTTTTTATACTGGGGCCACATGGTGTGCGTATGCCTGTGGCTTATATGAGGCAGGAAGACATTAGTGCAGTGTTTCATGGCTTTTAAGAACAATTTACTGAACGGTAATTTTGTGAATGTTAAGGTACAGCGTCTAGTTGTTTGGAACAGCCACGTGAGTTGTAATGGTCTGCACAGTTCCTTTATCCCTTACGATTCGCATGCAATCCGGTATGATGCACAATAATCTGACTATGATAATGGCCTTCAGCCACCTCCCTCCCCCCCTCTCTCCCATTGCAATTGACTGGCGGATGCTGCTGAAATATTTTAAAGATAGCACACGGCTTTGACAGTTCCGGCCAACGTGTATTTGAATTACATGAGAGAGAAAGCTTCCACATTATTCTCACTGATGAAGTGCATCTATATTGTCACAATCCATCAAAATTGGTGTTGTCTAAATGTGTAATTAGTTAAGTCCTCTTTTGGCTCGCCTCTCGAGCAAGGATGAATAGAGCGTCTGCTCAGGCATTTCAGTGTGTAGCTTCACAGCCCTGTGTGATCGTGCTTTCGCTTTAATTCATACAGAAGCGATATTTCGCTTAATGCTTCGCTGAATAATTCAGCATGTCGATGCATAGGAGGATTATGATCTAGAGAGAGAGAGAGAGAGAGAGAGAGAAAACTAATCCACTCCGATCTCTTTATAGTGTGACCATTGATAGCGTAGGAGACCAATTAAGAATTTAATCACTTATCAGAAGTAATAACAGTAATAATCTTGTGGTTTTGCGGTTATTCTTATGCCCATGCTTGCAAAGAAAATTGGATGAGGAATTCCGTCTTATGCAAGACACTCTTGGAGATTTTTTTCACCCAGACATCTTTTCAGCATTTCTTGTGCTGCCTTCAGTGAATTATTTTATTTCCTTTCCATCAAACTGTTATTACATATTGACGTTTACAGAAAACATTTGGTACGAAATATTTACATTTGTGAATGAAGTGATAGTTGTCAAATATTATACATCTCTTCTTTACGTATCTCAAATGTAAACTGTAAACAAACCATGTATAATATTTCACAACTATCACTTCGTTCACAAATTTCATACCAAATGTTTTCTCTAAACGTTAATATGTAATAACAATTTTACAGAACGGAAATAAAGTAGCCCAACTTCTGGATAAAATAGAACTCCGAAAGTGTCTTACATAAGGCGGAATTCACCATCCAAGTAATAACAGCATATGCAAATGACTCGACAGCATGTTCAAACATGCAATAAATTTTCAGTTACGTTAAAGTATGTGTTGGAATACTATCCCAATTTCTCGATGATTAATTTCATTTCAGAGCTATAAAGGAGTACATCTACATCGATACTCTGCAAATCACATTTAAGTGCCTGGCAGATTCTCTATTATTCCAATCTCGTATAGCGCTCGGAAAGAAAGAACACATATATCTTTCCGTATGAGCTCTGATGTCCCTTATTTTATCGTGGTGATCGTTCCTCCCTATATAGGTCGGTGTCAACAAAATATTTTCGCATTCGGAGGAGAAAGTTCGTAATTGGAATTTCGTGAGAAGATTCCGTCGCAACGAAAAACGCCTTTCTTTTAATGATTTACAGCCCAAATCCTGTATCATTTCTGTGATACTCTCTCCCATATTTCGCGATAATACAAAACGTGCTGCCTTTCTTTGAACTTTTTCGATGGACTCCGTCAGTCTTATCTTGTAAGGATCCCACACCGCGCAGCATTATTCTAAAAGAGGACGGACAAACGTAGTGTAGGCAGTCTCCTTAGTGGGTCTGTTACATTTTCTAAGTGTCCTGTCAATGAAACGCAGTCTTTGGTTAGCCTCTCCCAAAAAATTTTGTATGCGTTCCTTCCAAGTGTTCGTAATTGTAGTACCTAAGTGTTTAGTTGAATTTACGGCCTTTGGATTTGACTGATTTATCGTGTAACCGAAGTTTAACTGATTCCTTTTAGCACTCATGTGGATGACCTCACACTTTTCGTTATTTAGGGTCAAATGCCACTTTTCGCACCATTCAGATATTTTTTCTATATCGTTTTGCAGTTTGTTTTGATCTTCTGGTGACTTTATTAGTCGACAAACGACAGCGTCATTTGCAAACAATCGAAGACTGCTGCTCAGATTGTCTCGAAAATCGTTTATATAGATAAGGAACAACAAAGGGACCTCTCTGACAGGAAATCACATAACTGACACTATATTCCATAAACACATAATTTCACTACGAGCTGCTTGTGTGGTACAGTGTCAAAAGCCTTCCGGAAATCCAGAAATACGGAATCGATCTGAAATCCCTTGTCAATAGCACTCAGCACTTGATGTGAATAAAGAGCTAGTTGTGTTTCACAGGAACGATGTTTTCTTAACCCATGTTGACTGTGTGTCAATAGACCGTTTACTTCGAGGTAATTCATAATGTTCGTACACAATATAGGAACCCCCTGTAGCAGTCTTAAGGGACGCTGAGGTAAATAGTCATTCCCGCTCGCCATTTCAGTAGAAATTTTCTGTCAGACTTGAGTAGAACGAGAGCTTA
The DNA here is from genome assembly GCF_023864345.2 of Schistocerca serialis cubense. Lineage (NCBI taxonomy): Eukaryota > Metazoa > Arthropoda > Insecta > Orthoptera > Acrididae > Schistocerca > Schistocerca serialis. Next base: position 413,412,816 of record NC_064644.1, on the reverse strand, counting down.
ACGCAACCATTACTGATCGCGTTGGTTTTGTGTGCTTGTCGCGTTATCCGTTGCATGAATGAGTCCTTTGTCATTAATTAAAATTAGGACCGTTGTAATTAATCATGCAACAGAAAGAAATTGAACTCTGTCAATTGCTTCATGTTTAATAGCGTAGTGCAAAAAAAAAAAAAAAAAAAATACTGAAGCATGCTATAACCTTGTCGCGCTGCATCATTCTTCATCATGATAATTCCAGCTGTCGCATGAAACAGTTAATTCATGCATTGAAAAAAAATCTAATTAGTGTTGCATTATGTCACACAAAAATTAATGGACAGCCGTCTGCATCATCTCAGGAGGCTGTTGAAATCTTTCAGAACTATGTTTCTGAGGTATCAGCATGTGTTGTTGCTGTCGGCTTCGGTTCGAAGATAGCTCCCTAAGCTAATCTATCCCGCGCAAGCATCTTCATCTCCGAATAGCTACTGCAACCCAGAGCAATTTGGATCTTCTTTACTGTAATCGTCTCTCGGACACCCTCTGCAATTTTTAGTCCCACACTTCCCTCCAATACTAAACTGAGGATTCTCTGATGTCTCAGAATGTGCCGTATCGACCGATCCCCCCCTTTAGTCAGGTTGCCCCACAAATTTGTGTTCTCCACCACAGTTGTATTAAGTAACTCCCTATTAGTTACGCGATCTCCGTATCTAATCTTCAGCAATCTTTTGCAGCACCACATTTCGAAAGAGTCTATACTTTCCTTGTCTGAACTGCCTATCGTGCACGTTTCACTTCCACACACGAGGTTCCCCTCCAGACAAATGTCTAGAGAAAAGACTTTCTAACACTTAAATTTATATTCGATGTTAACAAATTTCTGTTCTTCAGAAATGGTTTTCTTGCCATTGGCATTCTGCATTTCATATCGTCTCTGCTTTGGCCGTCACAAGTTATTTCACTGCCGAAATAGCAAAACTCATCGGCTACTTTTAGTGTGCTCTTTCCTAATGTCGTTCTCTCAGCATCACCTGATTTAATTCGACTACATTCCATTATCCTTGTTGCTTTTGTTACTGTTCGGTTATATTCTTTTCAAAACACTGTAATTTCGTTCAGCTGCTCTTCCAAGTTCTTTGCATGACAGAATGACAACGTCTTCGGCAAACCGCAAAGTTTTTATTTCTTCTCCGTGAACTTTAATTCACTTTCCCAGTTTCTTCTCGGTTTCCTTCACAGCTTGCTCGTTGTACCGACAGAATCTCATTGGGAATACGCTAAAACCCTGTCTGATTCTTTTCTCAACCAGTGCTTCCCTTTCGTGCTCTTCGACTCTTACAACTGTATATTGATAATTTTTACTTATGGACCGTCTGACAACAACTGAATAAAACACAATTGTAGTGTGTTTCGCCTTTATTTTCTGCAAGGCATCATCAGTGGCAGGTTGCGTGGACAATTTCTTACATATTACGCTCCTGTTGCATTTTGGTGTTGTTCTTCTTCTTAGGAATGCCAATTTGCGGTTTTTTTTTCCACACTTCACAGCACTATGAACTGAACGCTTGTTTCAATGCAGTGCCACTGATGATGCCTTGCAGAAAATAAAGGCGAAACGCGTATGGCACTAAAATTGTGTTTTATTCAGTTGCTGTCAGACGGTCCATAAGTATAAATTATCAATATACCGTAATATTACACGCAACTGAGGAAGTCAGGAATACATAAGTTGAAGATGTCTTACAACTGTCGTTTGCTTTCTGTACAAGTTGCATTCCGCTCCCTTTATTTACCGCCACTACCTTCAGAAATTTAAAGAGTGTCTTTCAGTTACTATTTTCAAAAGGGTTCTCCAAATCAACAAATGCTATAAACATAAGTTTGCCTTTCCTTAACCTATTTTCTAAGGTAAGTCATCGGTCCAATATTGCCTCGCGTGTTCCTATATTTCTCAGGAACCCAAAACGATCTTCCGCGAGGTCGGCTTCTACCAGTTCTTCCGATCTCCTGTAATTTGTGTCAGTATCTCACAACCATGACTTATTGAACTAATAGTCCAGTAATATTCGCTTGCTTTATTTAGAATTGGAATGATTACATTCTTCTTGAAGTTTGAGGGTATTTCCTCAGTCTCATATCGCGCATCAACGCAAGAGCGGAAGAAACGTTTTCAGAACAAAGACGAATTTTAAAGACGAATATGTCTCACATTGTTTGACTTGCTAAAGGCGTTCCACTGAGTATGACACTAACTGTTAGTGATGGAAGGACTACCATGAGGAGTATCACATGAAATTTGTGCTTAGACTAATGGTTTTTCAGGACGGGGGATACAGCATGTCATCTTAGTCAGTCACCGACAGATGAACAGGTGACTTCAGGTATACCCGCGGAAATGTGTTGGGACACTTTCTGTTCATTTTGCATATTAATAACCTGGCAGAAAATATTAACAGTATCCTCAGATATTTTGCAGATAATGGAGTTAATGTTAACGAAATACTGTCTGAAAAAGATGCACAAATATGCTGTCATATCTTCATAAGATTCCAAACAGGAGCACAAAAAAAAAATGGTTCAAATGGCTCTGAGCACTATGGGACTTAACTGCTGTGGTCATCAGTCCTCTAGAACTTAGAACTACTTAAACCTAACTAACCTAAGGACATCACACACATCCATGCCCGAGGCAGGATTCGAACCTGCGACCGTAGCAGTCGCGCGGTTCCGGACTGAGCGCCTAGAACCGCTAGACCACCGCGGCCGGCAAACAGGAGCACGGATTAACACTTTGCTTCTTACTCGTATATTCAGAACAGTAAACGTCTAAGCTTCAAAATGGATAAACACGTAGTGGCTTTTGATTAGGATACAAATTCGTCGCAAATGGAATCATTTAACTCAGCAGTACCATTGTGGGAAGACTTTTACAGATATAAAAGGGAATGGTGGCTCAAGCTCAGTCTAAAAAAAAGTGGTAGACTTCGCTTCATTGGTATGGTAATAGGAAAATGCAATAAGGATGCCAAGGAGATTGCTCACGAAATACTCGTGCGACGCACCGCAGAATATTGCCCGAGAGTGTGGCCTTGACCAACGGGAGACAGTTGCGGAGATGCCGAAAACCCCGACCTGACATACGCTTGAAGACAGACGCCAATTTTCAGTGATAGCCTACTGACAAAGCGAAAAAAAGGACAGTATTTTGTGAGGAATCTAAGTGTATTTTACAAGCCCTTACATCTCATTCCTGTAGTGACTGTGAAGATACGATTAGAATACAGGGCTATTCAACAAGAAGGAACAGATTTCAAACACTTATTGCTTCCAAACTACAAGAGATACAAAAACAATTCCAACGTTCCTGGAAAGAGAAAAGTTCAAATTGAAACATCCCCTTAGAAAAATTAAGAATGACAGTGCTGGTAAACTTCTTACGTTATTTGATTTTCAAACAGCTGAGCAAAACTGAACGTACTCAGACATTTCTCTCTTTACTTATTCTGATCATCACTAAACTGACACACAATATTTTTAGCGCAACGCAATCTGACTTTCAATAATCCCCACAAAAGAATGGCCCTGATTAACAATAACCTATACCTTTCATGAGTCACTTACCTCACAAATATCTTCGTTACTCGAACTAGTGCAATACAGCGAGCGCCAATACTGCCAACTAAATGAAAGATTCTAACTACTGAAGGCACTAACTATTGATAGGCATAGTTAGCAACTGAATGATTTTGATAGAGAACAAACAACGTATTTACCTTAATAGTATTCAAAAGTCATCATATATATATATATATATATATATATATACATATATATATATATATATATATATATCAAAACTCTGCCATCTCTCTCCCCACAGGCACCACCACTGCTGGCGGCTCACCTCCAACTGCACAACGCTACGCGCTGTTCACATCCAGCTGCCCAACACTACAATAGCGAATATTCCAACAACGCCAACCAGCCACAGACTGCACACAGCACAGCCAATGATTTTTCATACAGAGCGCTACGTAACGTTACCAACATAAAAACCTAAACAGCCTACTTACAAAATGTTTATCTGCACTATGTGAGCACCATGTGTTACACGACAGACATCAAAACGGTGGCTCATTTCCTACGTAGGAAGGTGTGAGGTTTGGAGACATTCTGCTTATCCTCTTCCAGTCCAACGACATTGAATGGTGTCATTCAGGTAATGTCGGACGTGCTTAGAGAAATGAGGCGGGGTACCATCTTGCATGAAGATGAAGTCATCTGAATCATCTTCAAGTTGAGGAAATAGCCAGTTCTGAAGCAGGTGTAGGTACGTTAGTCCTGACATGGTTTCCTTCATGCAGAAGAAAGCAACAGCGCCGATGCGGCCGTGAATGGAACGTCTACCCGGACTGTTCAAATTATTATGGTGCTATCTTTTGTAATTTGGTTGGTTGGTTGGTTGGTTTGGGGAAGGAGACCAGACAGCGTGGTCATCGGTCTCATCGGAGTAGGGAAGGATGGGGAAGGAAGTCGGCCATGCCCTTTCAGAGGAACCATCCCGGCATTTGCCTGGATTGATTTAGGGAAATCACGGAAAACCTAAATCAGGATGGCCGGACGCGGGATTGAACCGTCGTCCTTCCGAATGCGAGTTCAGTGTCTAACCACTGCGCCACCTCGCTCGGTTGTAATTTGGAAGATAAAAATGTCTGAAATCTGTTCCTTCTTTTCGAAAGACCCTGTAACTACAGTGTGCACAGAGTCTTTTAAGCTATGATTCTTCCCACGCTCCGTTCGTGACTGGATCGAAAAGAAACCGTAAAGATGCACTCCCATTGGGCTTGACATACTAGCGTCAGTTACGTTTTCGTGGACTACGACCCATATGAACGAAATGTCATGGCATATCCTGTGACCCCACAGGAAATTGTGTTGGATTCTCAGTCGTGAGGTTGCCTCCTGCACGTCAACAACGGGTCGGCTGGTAAAATTACAAGTGAGTAAAACTCTGCACTAGTACGGAGATGAACCACTGCTGTATGACGTAGGCGTGAAGCTTTATAGGACAGACACGTAAATATAACAGCAGGAAAAAGAATTTTTATTGGACTAGATTCGAACAAAAATACACTACTGGCCACTAAAATTCCTACACCAAGAAGAAATGCTGATGATAAACGGGTATTCATTGGACAAATAAATTATACTAGAACTGACATGTGATTACATTTTCACGCAGTTTGGGTGCATAGATCCTGAGAAATCAGTATCCAGAACAACCACCTCTGGCCGTAATAACTGCCTTCATACGCCTGGGAACTGAGTCAAACAGAGCTTGCCCATGCAGCTTAAACATGATACCACAGTTCATCAAGAGTAGTGACTGGCGTACTGGGACGAGCCAGTTGCTCGGCCACCATTAACCAGACGTTTTCAATTGGTGAGAGATCCAGAAAGGGCCGTACAGGACCTGCAACATGCGGTCGTGCATTATCCTGCTGAAATGTAGGGTTTCGCAGGGATCGAATGAATGGTAGATCCACGAGTCGTAACACAACAAGAGGTGACCGAGGCGTGTAATCAATGGCACCTCATACCATCACGCCGGGTGATACGCCAGTATGACGATGACGAATATACGCTTCCAAAGTGCGTTCACCGCGATCTCGCCAAACACGGATGCGACCATCATGAAGCTGTAAACAGAACCTGGATTCATCCGAAAAAATGACGTTTTGCCATTCGTGCACCCAGGTTCGTCGTTGAGTACACCATCGCAGGCGCTCCTGTCTGTGATGCAGCGTCAAGGGTAACCGCAGCCATGGTCTCCGAGCTGATAGTCCTTGCTGCTGAAAACGTCGTCGAACTGTTCGTGCAGATGGTTGTTGTCTTGCAAACGTCCCCATCTGTTGACTCTGGGATCGAGACGTGGGTGCACGATCCGTTACAGCCATGGGGATAAGATGCCTGTCATCTCGACTGCTAGTGATACGAGGCCGTTGTGATCCAGCACGGCGTTCCGTATTACCCTCCTGAACCAACCGATTCCATATTCTGCTAACAGTCATTGGATCTCGACCAAACCGATCAGCAATGTCGCGATACGATAAACCGCAATCGCGATAGGCTACAATCTGAGTTTTATCAAAGTCGGAAACGTGATGGTACGCATTTCTCCTTACACGAGGCATGACAAGAACGTTTCACCTGGTAACGCCGGTCAACTGCTGTTTGTGCATGAGAAACCGGTTGGAAACTTTCCTCATGTTAGTACGTTGTAGGTGTCGCCACCGGCGGCAACCTTGTGTGAATGCTCTGAAAAGCTAATCATTCGCATATCACAGCATCTTCTTCCTGTCGGTTAAATTTCGCGTCTGTAGCACATCTTCGTGGTGTAGCAATTTTAATGGCCAGTAGTGTAATTCATTTCAACATTTAAAACCTTGAGGAGAAGCTTTTGCCAAGAGTTGAAGAAGATATCTTATGCAGTGCTGGCAGGATACTTCACTGATGAAATTTACGTACCTGTACTATACCGTAACACACACTGTGCTCCGACATTATGAATTACCTCGAAGAAAACGATTTGTTAACAAATAGGTAATAGGGATTGAGAAAACATCGTTCTTGTGAAACACAACTAGCTCTTTATTTTCACGTAGTAGTGAGTGTTATCGCCAGGAGACGTCAGATTAATTCCATATTTTTAGATTTTCAGAAAGTTTTTGACACCGTTCATCACAAGCGACTTCTAACCAAATAGCGTGCTTATGGAGTAATATCTCAGTTGCACGAGTGGATTCGTGATATCTTGTCAGAAAGGTCACAGTTCGGAGTCACTGACGAACAGTCATCGAGTAAATTAGAAGTAATTAAGTAAGAGTTTTCCCAAGGAAGTATTATAGGCTGACACTGCAAGTTTCGATTAAATAATTACATTTTGATGTCCTTATGCAGGTGGTTAACGAACCACAACATTTATGATAAAAACGTACCAGATGTTGGTTCTTTCATCGTCTACTTCAGTAATTGTTTAAACATTATTTGATATGTAACTATAATTTATATTTTTTGCATTTACGAACGCAGGTAATTTGAATCCAGAAATTGGTTCGAAATTCTCGAAACAACATTACAAATGGTTAAAATTGGCTGTAAGCACTATGGGACTTAACATCCGAGGTCATCAGTCCACTAGACTTAGAACTACTTAAACGTAACTAACCTAAGGACATCACACACATCCATGCCCGAGGCAGGATTCGAACCTGCCACCGTAGCAGCAGCGCGGTTCCGGACTGAAGCGCCTAGAATCGCTCGGCCACAGCGGCCGGCCGACAAAATTACATTTTAAACCAAGCTTTCCTCTTTATGAGGTCTGTTAAGCATTTTGTATTATTTTAATCGTGCAAAATCCCGAAACTACTAATAGTGTTAACAATTTTACAAATAGAGTGTTCCGTAATTTTGAGTAACGACGCAGTTTGAGTAATTAATGTTTAAGCACTGACACAATCGAGGAATCTGACAAAATATAAAATGTATTCCGGATACTCCGTTTCCTAAGCTTCCTGTTGAGATGTAAATTCTTAAAAAGGTAATTACTTTTGTAAGAAGTGTATTTCCAAATTATGTGTTTCGTTAATTTACGTTCCATTTCCATCCTATAGTATTTAAGATCGCTGTTTAAATGTTGTGGTCAGCATCAGACTGGTCTGAGTGCTACTCTGATTTCAATTTGATGGCAATTATTGGTATTGGATTATTGTGTGTTTACAAACTTGGCTGTAACTATAGTTTGTTAATAAACTTTGTTAACTGTAAGTTGACTGTTATGATATTAAATAATTATAGGTATCACAGATAGTACATCGAAAATTGTCATTTCAATAACAACTATTATTCGCTGAAATAGAGCCTGGAAACATCAAACGAAGAGATCGATGCCCTGCGACACGTGATTCTGTGCTCGACAATCGACCAGATTACTTACTGCATCGACCGATATCCAGCCTAAAGCGTTATAAGTTGTGCAATGCAAATCACTGTGATGTGTACAGCATAGGTTGCTTACTTCCCATTGTGCCAAGTAGTAAGTAGCAATCTCATGGGGCTTTGATGTAGAAAGCATGCTCGGTTTCGCACATTCTTTCGTGCATTTTAAGGTGTGGCATTTCTTGTCGTGAGTCATGGCTAATTCAAATGGACTGAAGTACCTGCGAAGACGTACCCTTGTTTGTCATGGAAACCTGACCATGAACGAGTTCCATATAGGAAATAGTGCACTAGCGAGTTTAGGTCGTACTGCTATTTTAGCACAGAGAATGACTCTGGTGATGAACGCTAAAGAAAAGCGGAAGAAAAGAGAATGATGAGTAAAGAAGTCGATCTTGAACAGCGTAGCCGCATCATACACTGAAGCGCCAAAGAAACTGACATAGGCATACGTACTCAAACCAGAGATATGTTATCAGGCAGAACACGGCGCTACGGTCTGCAACATCTACACAACAGTCTGGCGCAGTTGTTTGATCGGTTACTGCTGCTACAGTGGATGTTTAGCAAGATTTAAGTGAGTTTGGACGTGATGTTATAATCGCCGCACGAGTGGTGGGACACAGCATCTCAGAGGTAGAGATGAACTGGGCATTTCCCCCAACGACCATTTCATCAGTGTACCGTGGATTTCAGGAATCCGGTAAAACATCAAATCCCTGACATCGCTGCGGCCCGAAATCGATTCTGCAAGAACGGGGCCAACGACGACTGAAAAAATCGTTCGGCGTGACAGAAGAGCAATCCTTCCGTGAATTGCTGCAGATCTCAGTGCTGGTCCATCAACAAGTGTCAGCGTGCGAACCATTCAACGAAATATCATCGATATGGGCTTTCGGAGCCGAAGGCCCACTCGTGTTCCCTTGATGGCTGCACGACACAAAGCTTTACGTTTCGTCTGGGCCCGTCAACAGCGACTGTTGATGACTAGAAACTTGTTGCCTGGTCGATGAGTCTCGTTTCAGATTGTATCCAGCGGATGGACGTGTAAGGGTATGGAGACAATCTCATGACTCCATGGACCCTGCATGTCAGCAGGGGACTGTCCAAGCTGGTGGAGGCTCTGTAATGGTGTCGAGCGTGTGCAGTTGGAGTGATATGGGACCCCAGATGCGTCTAGATACGACCCTGACAGGTGACACGTACGTAAGCATCCTGTCTGATCACCTGCATCCATTCATGTGCATTGTGCATTCCGACAGAGCTGGGAAATTCCAGCAGAACAATGCGACACCACAAACGTCCAGAATTGCTACAGAGTGGCTCCAGGAACCTCTTCTTAGTATAAACACTTCCACTGGACACCAAAGTCCCCCCGCATGAACATTATTGAGCGTTTCTGGGATGCCTTGCAACGTGCTCTTCAGAAGAGATCTCCACCCCCTCCTACTATGGACAGCCCTGCAGGATTCATTGTGCGAATTCCCTCCAGCACTACTTCAGACATTAGTCGAGTCCATGCCACGTCGTGTTGCGGCACTTCTGGGTGCTTGCAGGGTTCCCTACACTATATGAGGCAGGTGTTCTAGTTTCTTTGGCTCTTCAGTGTATAACATGGTTGGTATGGAACTCTGCGACAGGTGCCCAAACGATTTCAAGAAATCACTGCGAGTGTCTGTAAACCAATTTTACCACCTTCTGGAACCCGTTTCAGCACTGACTGCCAAATCAGATTCTAATATAAGACAGGCAATAAGTGCAAAACAAAGCTCCATGTGACTTTAAGCCATTTAGCTCCAGGAGACACATTGACTTACTATTTCGTATTACAAATAATACAGAACAATAAAAGATTCTTTTGGCGGAATGAGAAGACGTTCTACACCTACATCTTCGTGATTATTCTGGAATTCACAATTAAGCCCGGAGGAGAGCGACCATCAAACCACCTTCAAGCTATTTCTCTACCGTTGCACTCTCGAACAGCGTGCGGGAAAACGAGCGCTTAAATGTTTCCGTGGGAGCTCTGGTTTCTCTTATTTTATTACAATGGTATCATTTATCCCGATGTATGTGAGCGTCAACAAAACATCTTTGGATTCGGAGGTGGACGTTGATTATTGAAAGTTCATGAGAAAACTCTTCTTCGTAATGTCAGTCATTGTGCAATGTTCTGTTACTTTGGCACAGCCTTGCTTTACTTGTGAATAAATGGAAGTTAGTTAGCAAAAGTACGACCACTGGCTTTATCTGAAGTTTCACAAAAACCTGTAACAACAAAATATCTGTACGATTCTGAGTCGGAGACGCGCAACGATGCAGATTCAATATCAAGGAGACCAACGCAACAGAAGACAAGTAAAAAATATTAACTGAATGCACTCCAGTTGGGCATAGATTTGGATTTCGTTGTGGAAACATCACATGATGAATGATTGCAACTGCGAATTCCTACGTGGAACTGTGAGTGCTACTTCAAGCTGTAGATGTAGATGCTGGGAAACAAAAAAGACGATTTGTACGCGGGGCGTTCAGTAAGTAATGTGATACATTTTTTTCTGGAAGCAAGTTGGTTTTACTCAGGATTCCAACACACCATATTACTCGGCCCTCTTCTGGCTACAAAAACCTGTTTTTCAACCTTTCTGGTTGCGCTCGTATGTGCGCATAATACCATTTCACAGGTCAACGTCGGAGCCAGTGTTCTGCTGCATCAATAACCTGCTCATCATACACGTACTGTTTCTCGCGGAGTGCATCCTTCATTGGGCTCAACAGATGGAAGTCGGCAGGTGCGAGATCTGGGCTGTAGGATGGATGAGGAAGAACAGTCCAGTGAAGTTTTGTGAGCTCCTCTCGGATGTGCAGACTTGTGTGAGGCCATGGGTTGTCATGGAGAAGCATAAATTCATTCGCGTTTTTGCGGCAACGAACATGATGAAGTCGGCCCTCGTATATATCTGTACGGGTAGTTAGTAGTCTTACCTTGCGATCCACATGTGAGTGGTACGTGTTGCTGAGATCTTGAGATTTGCTGCAGAATATCTAGAACGAGATCTGAAACAAAGTAAATGAGACTCCCGCTGCCAGTTTGTGTAGTTACTAAATACATTCCTCATGTCTGCGTGGTAATCCCTCCGAATCTAATAAACAAGTGAATATCAGTCCGAAGTCTTTCGATTTCTGTCATAAATACACCCGTCACGCCGCCTGGTTTGAGGCGCCATGTCACGGGTTGCGCGGCCCCTTCCGCCGGAGGTTCGAGTCCTCTATCGGGTATGGGTGTGTGTGTGTGTTGCTCTTAGCATGAGTTAGTTTAAGGGGACCACACCCTGCCGTTGTAACCCATGTTAATTTAGGCAAGTATTTGCCCCGTTTCTGAACAAAAACTATTTGATGCAGGAGCTTAATATTATTACTGTACGTTACACGATGCTAATAGAGTCAACTGACTAAAATCTACTTTATCCATTTTATAGTTTTTAAGAAATACTTTTTAAATTTATTAACAAAAAATATTAAGTTTTTTATGCAGAAAATATTTTTTGTGAACTTCCTCATGGAGGAATATTAATGACTGTAGTACCAGAGGTGGATTTTTATATTGTGCAGAGTCTCTGAAAATGTCATTCATTTATGTGTGATAGTTTTTTATATAATGGGGCATATGTACTGAAAATTTCAGTTTCGGGAAATTGACTTTAAAGAAAAAAGTTGTGAAATTTGTTACTTACAGTTAATTAAACTGTCCTCCCGCATATGATGGTCCTTCTTTGGCCTCTAGCAGGTCTTCCAGCTTCTTTTTCACCTTCCCGGACGTTTGTCTTGCTTTCTTGGCCATATCAGTTGCAGACCTGTCTGCATCGGCTATACTCATTTTATCGCAATGTTGCAGCCCAGTGATCATATTTTCACCAGGATTAATTCCCAGCTTTTTCAGCACCCAACACTTTCCAATATTACCACAATTGAATGTAATAACAGCATCATGAACTGCTAGTTTCATTGTATGCATGCCTACAAATACAGTTATAGGAAGGCGGTTCCAAATTATGTTGTTGAAACATTCATTTTGGTTCTGTGTCTGCCCTTAAAAGGTCAGGATGAGCCAAGTCTCTGAAAATAGGTTTAATTGCTGTAATAACAGCAGCAGGAAGGGAATGCTGGTGAGAATAAGATTCTCAAGTCGCCTGAGCCATATTGTATTTAGACCACGAAATTTCTCCTGATGGGCACAATCAATGACATTACTTATCATAAGTAGAGGACTTATGGAAGAATATGGATTAAAAATCTCTCTCTTTATTGCCTCCAGATTTTCTTTATTTCTCCTAATTGCCTGCCCGTAGTATACCTGCAAGTTTTCTATTTCAGTATTAGTTAACCGACCCTATCCAGTCAACAATTTTACAATCAATTTTCAAACAGCAGAAACAAAAGAATACCGACCGTTGCATCCAAGGATAGCCAACACACTCGTGAGTACAAAAAAAAATCCCTAACGTGCAATGTAGGGTATATGAAGATCTAAAATATACGCAGAAAAGCGGGTGACAGAAAGGTGGGTGTGGCACATAAACACACTTGGTAGGAAAATGCTCTTTAACTGCTCGAAAAAAAATTTTTGCAGCAAAATCTTTTTCAGAGTACTTAAATAAAACCTTAATCTACCGAAATATGATGAAAACCGAAAATCGATTTTTTCGACCTGTACCACAGTGTGGTCCCCTTAAGTTAGATTAAGTGCTGTGTAATCCTAGGGACTGATGGCCTCTGCAGTTTGGTTCCTTAGGAATGCACACACCTATGAACTCCCGTCAACCACTGCTGCAACTGCCTTCTCAGTGTGGAGGATGAATACATGTTGTGTCAGATCAGTCGTCGCAGGTCACGGACACATCATACGGCAACAAATTCCTTTCACCAAAATGGAACACAGCATTAAACAATGACAACTTCAGTGTCAGGCCTATTGTGCAAACTATAATTTGATCATAAATGCTGGCACAAAATGTTAGCAGCTCGAATTCCAGCGCTCTCTACCGATTCAGTACTAGCAGACGAGAAGCCACGTAATTATTGGTGCACTTTACGGTGATTTAGGAAACGAACTGCACTGCCCTGGTACAAAGAAAAAAGCTGATCCACCTTATTTAATTGCACGTAAGCAGAAACAACAATTTCAGATTCTAATATAATTCTCTTTGTGACATACGTAAAGACAAATTAATATTCCGATAAAAATACAACTTAATGTAGGAAATCCATCTACAATCGTTAGAAATTATTATAAAAATGGTTTATTTCTTATGAAATGTTCATCGGCAACCTGTGTTTCAAGAAACTAAGGTGACCCTCTCGACTCATCGAACCATTCGAACGAATTCAGAGATATTTGGCACAAAAATTAAGTACATAATGTATAATTTGTAATATTCTGGTTTTCCTGTAATTACAAGATTCACAAAATTTATGCTCCTCTAACATGAACTACCTCAGACAGCTATTGATAAATAGCCTGGATCATTGGTTTACAACATCAAATTGTCCTGAATGTAGCTGTAGCGAGGAAGATTTCCACATTCATTAAACATATACGACTATGAAAATTTCGGTAATTTCCTAGAGTGTTTGCCTATCGAATCTGCGGACCCGAAGCGATAGATATCGAGCGCGCAATTCCAAATCGACAACGCGACTGCGACTGTGGTGGCAGGAGTCATGAGCAGTGGTTGCGGTGGTTTCTGCAGCAGCGACAAAAGAAGAACGCTGATTAAAATACTTGTAACTACAAACGAAATGATTTACCTCACTCGTCATCGACATTGTCGTCATGAAAAAGTCCATTTGATGCTACGGAAGCATCCCCTTTTCTCCGTAACCTGGTTAGATTCTGCCCAAATCACCTAAACATGTGGGTACAGTGTCATATGCGCCGACTTTTCCTTGCAGCCAATAGTTATGCAAACACAGATACTGAAACAAGTAGAGTTGGTCTTTTTCTCCTGGGCGCACTTCTCTTTTAAGGGAAAATTTCACTGATTTTCGCAGCCCCTCGATGTTCTACGTCTGGACGCTGGGATCATCGGAAGACACGACCGCTACACAATGGTCACGAAATCGTGATTGAAACTTTCTGCCTTGTAGGATTGAGAGCGTCTGTAATCTCTTTGCTACTGGGCAGTTTAACATGCTTTATCAGACCGACGAAAGCTACCTTGTCTCTGGTGAACTCGCTTACAACAAAGCACTTCTAGGACTCTCGTTTATGCCACCGAATACCCAAATATGTTCGTTTACATTATTTAAATGTCGTCCTCTCTGGTTTTTCTTCTTGCTATGTGCGACTCGTGCACTTGCACAACTTTTTTTGTGCACCGATCGGTACACTGCCGTTCGTCACTATTACATCACACACTTCTCTGCAAAACCCGAAATAGTTGCGGACGGTGTTGGTAGATAAGTCAGTTTCTGACGCTGTACCTTGCAGGGTGTACACTCTAATCCAGCAAGATACAGGAATTATACTGGTCTGGATCGATAATTTTATATAGTGAAATCATGTATTTTTTCTGATAGTCGTTCTTTTACCACAGTTTACACAATGAAATTGTAAAAGTATTTCACTATCACAACTCTTCTTATGAGTTTTTATGGATTTCGCCCCACCACAATCTATACAAGCTCTTTTTCGTCACCCGATATTAGTCCATATTTCCGACAGAAATTCAAAGTATTCTCTACACTACATAACCACGAATTAGATTCTTCCACGGCAGGCAATCGCCGAAGAAACGTCTACGATACCAGAACTCCCAACTCAGTGCTGACAAAAATCGTACAGGTTTTCGTAGCAAATCACAAATAATTTATTGTAAATCGCGCCACCACAGTCGTTTGATCGATTTAGAATCACACGTTCTATATCTATCGTTTGGAGTCTGCAGCTTCGATAGCCAAACATTCTTGGAAATCACCAAAATGCGTCACTTTGAGAATTTATGCAGCGCGTAAGTTTCAATCGATTTGACGTCTGTGTTTTGGGTGCGACAGATTGGCGAAACTTAGATGTTTGTTGATCGCTTACCTTTTGACTGCTATTGCTGCTCTGCACTCTTGCTGTATTTCACGGTTTTCTGAAGATTTTGGTGACTGGGCACGGACACATTCACATCGCTCGCCAGTCGGCTCGCCTGAGACTGTTGCTCAGCAACGGCGTCGGCCGCTGCAGGGATCCCTGTATTGTTGACAACTGCGGATGGCGCTATATGTTGTTTAAGAGGAGATGCGGGAAATGATCACCGCGCAATTGAGGAAGCTACTCAGGGATGAAAGCAGGGGCACAACTATGCTGAATAGGCTGAGGTTATTTTCCCCGAGAATAAGGTGCCTCTTGAAAAATAAGGGGAAGAAAATTGCTCACGTGCGAGTTGGACTCACGCACTGAGTGCTTCGTACGAACATAATTATGCATAGAGACAGTTTATCCAATGCATGAATCGATGGTATTGACGATTTTTTCCTCTTATCGATGTTGATACTGGCAAGATGTCGGCCACAGGGATTCCAAGACTTCAGAGAATGGTTTAATTTCAAATTCGAAGCCGGATAACTAATGACAAACGAAATACTTTTTCGTGTGACATAATTCAAAATTAACAATTTCGGGTTTTTTGCCTTTTGGTTGTACTGTGAAACCTTGCTTCTTGCCGAATGTCCGCCTGCGTAGCTGAGTGGTAACTTGATTGCCCACTACGCAGCGGGCCCGCGTTCGAGTAGCGGCCGTGTCGGAGGTTTTCTCTTCTCTTTGGACTAGGCGGTGTGTTGTCCTCATCATCACCGACACGCCAGTCGCCCAATGTGGCGTCACCTGAAATAAGACTTGCAACCCAGCGGCTGAACTTCCCCGTATAGCGATCTACCGACCATCAATGCCACACGATCATTTTTCGTTCTTGCCAAGTTTCATGATTCGACATCAACGGGAAGCACTCTATAGGTTTTGATGAGTGAGTTTTCGAGCGTCAAAATATTTGGCATCAACGGCAGCGTCTTCTGACTGAATTGTCTTAGAAGCTTAAAATTTTTCACCGCCCAGGAACTGTAGACCTTGTTAGTAGACTGTTTAGGTTTTTATGTTGGTAACGCCACCTAGCGCTCTGTATGAAAATCACTGACTGTGCTGTCTGCAGTCTGTGGCTGGTTTGCATTGTTGAAATATTTGCTATTGTACTGTTGCGCAGTTGGTTGTGAACAGCACGTAGCGTTGCGCAGTTGGAGGTGAGTCGCCAGCAGTGGTGGATGTGGGGAGAGAGATGGCAGACTTTTGAGAGCGGACGATTGGACGTGTGTCCATCAGCAAGAGTAAATTTGTAATACTGGATATCATGAACTGATATATATATATATATATATATATATGATGACTTTTGAATATTATTAAGGTAAATACACTGTTTGTTCTACATCAAAATCTTTCATTTGCTAACTATATGGCTATCAGTAGTTAGTGCCTTCAGTAGTTAGCAGTAGTTAGAATGTTTTATTCAGCTGGCAGTAGTGGCGCTCGCTATATTGCAGTAGTCTGAGTAACGAAGATTTTTGTGAGGAGAGTGATTCATGAAAGGTATAGGTTATTGTTAAATTCGACATATGAGACATCCCCTTAGAAAAATTTAATGAATGACTGTGCTGATAAATCTCTACGTTATTTGATTTTCAAACAGCTGAGCAAAACTGAACGTACTCAGACATTCACTAAACTGACACACAACAGTTTTAGGGCAACGCAATCGGACTTTCAATAACCCCTACAAACGAATGGCCCTGACTAACAATAACTTATACCTTTCATGAATGACTTACCTCACAAAAATCTTCGTTACTCAAACTACTGCAACACAGCGAGCGCCAATACTGCCAGCTAAATAAAAGATTCAAACTACTGAAGGCACTAACTACTGATAGCCATATAGTTAGCAAATGAAAGATTTTGATGTAGAACAAACAATGTATTTACCTTAATAATATTCAAAAGCCATAATATGTATATATATATTAGTTCATGATATCCAGTATTACAAATTTACTCTTTCTGATGGACACACGTCCAGTCGTCCGCTCTCAAAATTCTGCCACCTCTCTCCCCACATCCACCACTGCTGGCGACTCACCTCCAACTACGCAATGCTACGTGCTGTTCACAACCAACTGCGCAACAGTACAATAGCAAATATTTCAACAATGCAAACCAGCCACAGACTGCAGACAGCACAGTCACTGATTTTCATACAGAGCGCTAGGTGGCGTTACCAACATAAAAACCTAAACAGCCAACTTACAAACTTAGTATGTGACATACATTTGAACTTGAAACGTCTACTCGTTCTTGAGGAAAACGGTTCTTAACAGTCTGACAGACAGACAACAAAGCGATTCTGTAAGGGCTTCATTTTACAGATTGAGGCACAGAACCCTAAAAAAGGAGAAGTTTAAACGGGAAAAAGAACTGAAAAATTTGATAGAATCGATCAGTCAAGAGAATTCTTTCGCTATGTTAAAATGATGAAATATTATTTGGGAAATTATTCTGACGTAAAGGTATGGTGAATCATTGTTACCCAGGTCAAAGATCAATCTGTATTAGCATACGAACATCAGTTAACTGAATTTAATGAACGAAAAACGACTAGATCTAAGCATGTGTTTAGTCTTAGGCCACGACAGAGCACCCGTCGTAAGTGGCGTATTCAGTGCTGAGTAAAAAAATAACCAAGTCACGGTTTAAGTTTAGTTCATAAAGGCGCTGTGAAGGCTAAGACGCTAATTAAGAAACATCCATCTATTTCCAGATAGTTGAGAATAGCTGTGGTACACCTATAAATTTTCTCCTCGCAGCACGCTACTGTGGTAGGCTTTTAGAACTTTTACCAGGACAACTCCCGAGGTAATGCGGTAATGCTTAACACATCAAAGCGCGTTGGCGTGGAAGATAAGAAACCATCTAGATACGAAGAGATTCAGCTTCTTTCGTAAAGCTCTGACAAACCTAATTCGTAACACTACGAAGTGTAACGAGCGAAGTGTTGCAATAGGTCATAAAAAAATAATCTTATCGTTTTCATGGACAATGTAAGTCACTAGCGTCAATTAACACACCATCTATAGCCTTGCAGCCTGGAGTATGGATGTCAAGGCTGCATATGACATATTAAGAAGGGGAACTGAGACGAGCAAAGATGGAAGATTAGGCTTTAATTGTGCCGTCGACGACTTGGTTATTAGGGAACTGGCGCAGTTGCTGGTAGGGGAAATTGGAAATATGTGGTACGTTGCTATGGGACCAAACTGCTGAGGTCATCGGTCCCTAGGCTTACACACTACTTAATCTAACTTCAACTAACCTACACTAAGAACAACACACACCCATGCCCGAGGAAGGACTCGAACTTCCGACAGCAAGGTTTTGCCAAGGCGCCCACGACCGCGCGGCTATCCCGCGCATCGCTGGTAGGGGAAGGATGGGTGAGGAAATGAAATGATAATTAAATCAAGACCATAAGCTCTCGACAGGCGTTGATACACCTCAATGGGGACAGTTGAAAACGTGTGCCCCTACCGGGACTCGAACCTGGGATCTCCTGCTTACATGGCAGACGCTCTATCCATCTGAGCCTCCGAGGGCACAGAGGACATAGCGACTATAGGGATTTACCCCTTGCACGCTCCCCGTGAGACCCACATTCCCAACTTAATGTCCACACACTACGTTCGTAGTGCCCCTGCCCATTACACTCATTACTCGCAGCAGACAATCTTACCGAGTCTCGTAAGAGTTCGGGCATGTGTGTGCATCCAGCACAGAAGACGGTCAATGGCCGGTTAGCCTTAACTATATGAAGATGGTATCTGTTCTTTCGGACATACCATCTTCATATAGTACCATCTTCATATAGTACCTTTGAAACGTCCCCTTAGAAAAATTATAAATGACTGTGCTTAAACTGACACATAATATTTTTAGCGCAACGCAATCTGACTTTCAATAATCCCTACAACAGAATGGCCCTGACTAACAATAACCTATAACTTTCATGAATCACTTACCTCACAAAAATCTTCGTTACTCGAAATACTGCAATACAGCGAGCGCCAATACTGTCAGCTAAATAAAAGATTCTAACTACTGAAGGGAGTAACTACTGATAGGCATAGTTAGCAAATGAAAGATTTTGATAGAGAACAAACAATGTATTTACCTTAATAGTGTTCAAAAGTCATAATATATATATCAGTTCATGACATCCAATCTTACAAATTTACTGTCTCTGGTGGACACATGTTCAGATCATCCGCTTTCAAAACTCCGCCATCTCTCTCCCCACATCCACCACTGCTGACGGCTCACCTCCAACTGCGCAACGCTACGCGCTGTTAACAGCCAACTGCCCAACACTACAATAGCAAATTCCAACAATGCTAACCAGCCACAGACTGCACACAGCACAGTCAGTGATTTTCATACAAAGCGCTACGTGGCGTTACCAACATAAAAACCTAAACAGCCTACGTACATTGCGCCCATGCTCCCCACAAAAAAATTTACAAATTATTTTGGGCAGTGGCCAATACAGATTTGAAAAATTTTTTCATAATTACAATAACAAAGGTATCAAATGCACACACTTATTGGTACAATGTTGGTCAAAAGCAAAGTTGTCTCACAGTCCATAAAGACAGTCCTGATCGTTCATCACAGTAAAATTGCAGTGTTTTTCTCAAAGTCTGAGCAGTAAAAGAAAATGCCCATGGAAGTAGTGGACTTCCATGCAGTCTTGAAGAAGTAGTATTGTCCTTCCAACGGGAAGACAATGCTGACTCTTGACATGCAGACAGGTAATGGGCCACAACAGAGCAAACCCACTGTAGTCCTTGTAGAGATAATGGTATTGGTGGGCCATCAAAGGTGCGGACCCACTGTAGTCCTTGTAGAGATAATGGTATTGGTGGGCCATCAAAGATGCAGACCCACTGTAGTCCTTGTAGAGATAGTGGTATTGGTGGGCCATCAAAGGTGTAGACCCACTGTAGTCCTTGTAGAGATGGCTAGCAGTCATCCATTGTGACTGTGTGGGTGCACAATCACCATCGAAGAGTCTTGCGGACAATATAGCAAGTCCATGAACTTGTGCACTCACAAAATTTTTTTTTGGAATGTCCTTAGAACCAGCAATGCTGTTAACCAGTCCCTTGCCGAATTATTAACACATGTACAAACACTAACAGCCCCAATTTCTCACATATTGTGCATATACTATGACCAACAGAAGCATGTGCAGTGAAATGTAACTTAATTTGAAGAACTGGTGTCTATACAATTATAAGTTTACAGCATAAGAATACAATTACAAAGGTACAAAATACATCATTAAAGAACATAATAGTACAGATAACATTTTTAGTAATACAGGCTTTACAAAAGAATAGAAATAAACATCTACATCAGTGTTACAGGAATTATGACATAAGTAAATAAATAAAATAATGAGAATAGTTTTCGAAACATTAATTTCACACATGAGCATTAAAGCAAAACAGAATAAATAATGTCTAAACAACTTTACGAAGTAAATAACATATTATTAGAAAAATTCTACAACATATCTCTTATCAGATAAACATATAAAGACAGAAAGAACACAAATACACAAAGGTACACAAGCACATAGCGGAATAACACAAAAGGAAAGGACAGGGTCTGTTTTCAGTGAGACGTCTGGTACTGCAGTCCAACCCAAAACTTTATTCCATAGATCTTCCCTCTTATTTCGACATTTGCTCCTGCTTAGAAAAAAAATCTATCTAAGCCTGTTGTGCCTAAACCCTACTGTTTTGTTCGTATCCTCTTTCAAAATAAATATTTCTCATTGTACAATACTCATTTTTGCTCAAATCTTTTTCATAGAACTTCTCAATGCATTCTTTCCCTATTCTTCATAATTAGTTTCTTATGTAGTCTACCCCCTCTTAACCTAACTTAAATCTACTGAGCTCAGATATATATACTAAGGGACGAGGCAATGCAGCAGCACATAGCAAATTAACACAAACAGCAATGACAAAAAATGCAAATCGGCAAAGCAGGCAGCAGTAAATCTAAATTAGCAGAGCAAATGCAACATTACAAGTAATATGAGCCAATGTGCAGCAACAAGAAAAATAAATCAGTAGTAAAACTGGCTTAACAGAGTAATACAAAGTCAAATTCAGTAACACTATGCCTGGCAAACAGCAGCAGCAAATGCTATAACTTATACCTAAACATGACAAAGCTCAAGCAGAAAAAATATTACAGTAAAGATGGCCTTGTCTAATACCTATGTCACATCTTAACACTAGAGTGATGAATCACGATAACTTACTCTAGCAGACAAGTTACCAAACCGTTAAAAAATTATTTATGCATTTCCTGTGAAGGAAAATGTCTATTTGTGTTCCCCCCCTTTTTATTGTTTAATGGATCTGTAGACAGAAAATACTTACATTAGTGCATCTATTAAATTTTATTTTAACCAATGCTGCAGTGCAGCTAGAAACTAGATATTAAACAAAATAGGCAAATATGTACACAAAGCAATGCGTGAAACGTCATTCACTAGCCATATGGCATTTCATAAGTCAGTAGAAACTCTCTCAACTCTCGTAGAAAGACACTTGTCATAATCAGGTGTGCAGATGTAAGAATATTTCCCATCAATTCATAAGCATTTCAGTAAGTAGCACGAAGTACGTGCTTCACAGTATAATCATACGTTTCCAAGAAATAGCGTGTCATATTTGCGATGCTTTCTACAAAGGAATGGCCCTGACTAACAATAACCTATACCTTTCACGAATCACTTACCTCACAAAAATCTTCATTACTCGAACTACTGCAATACAGCGAGCGCCAATACTGTCAGCTAAATAAAAGATTCTAACTACTGAAGGCACTAACTACTTATAGGCATAGTTAGCAAATGAAAGATTTTGATAGAGAACAAACAATGTATTTACCTTAATAGTGTTCAAAAGTTATAATATATATATATATATATATATATATATATATATATATATATATATATATATATATATATATCAGTTCATGACATCCAGTCTTACAAATTTACTGTCTCTGATGGACACACGTTCAGATCATCCGCTCTCAAAACTCCGCCATCTCTCTCCCCACATCCACCACTGCTGGCGGCTCACCTCCAACTGCGCAACGCTACGCGCTGTTAACAGCCAACTGCCCAACACTTCAATAGCAAATTCTAACAATGCTAACCAGCCACAGACTGCACACAGTACAGTCAGTGATTTTCATACAAAGCGCTACGTGGCGTTACCAACATAAAAACCTAAACAGCCTACTTACTCCATCTTCATATACTTACCACTAGGAATGTAGAGTGTGGACATTAAGTTGGGAATGTGGGTGTCACAGGGGGCGTGCAAGGTGTAAATCCCTGCAGTCGCAATATCCTCTGTGCCCTCGGTGCCTCAGATGCATAGAGCGTCTGCCATGTAAGCATTAGATCCCGGGTTCGAATCGCGGTAGGGGCACACGTTTTCAACTGTCCCCGTTGATGTATATGAACACCTGTCGACAGCTTAAGGTCTTGATTTAATTATCATTTCATTCTAAGAGAGCTGCATGGTCACTGACGGTATCTGCACTTTCCGACATGTGCGAAAGAACACATACCATCTTCATATGGGTAAGGAAAGAGTCCGAATATTTTTCAAAGCTGCATCCTGGCTTGTGTTTCAAACGGTTTGGAGGTGGAGCAGGGGGGGGGGGGGGGAGGACAACCACTCAAAACGTCAGTCTGGATGGCCAGACGGGAATTTGAATCACTGTTCTCCCACATGCGAGTCCATTGTCTCACCACTGAGACATATCGCTCCGCTGCTGTCAGAAACAGCTGGCATCGAAGTTCATTAGGCACCTCCAACATCTGTGAAAGATGGGCCATTGAGTTTAAAATGCTTAAGAAACGAACTGCACTAGTAAAGAAGCACTTCAGCAGGAAAGACAGGAAACAGAGCCCAGACTGGGCGTCCTTCAGGTAACACTTCTTTATGCAAGAACTGATAACATTTATTTGCATGTAAATACCTAGTTTTAAGGAACAAAGTACATTATGTACGGTCCAGTGCCATTAATATGACCACCGCCTATGTTCGACGACAACGTGCAGTCACCATTCACAGACGGCAACTGGTAGGATTAGTAGTTTAGGCCGGCGGGAGTGGCCGAGCGGTTAAAGGCGCTACAGTCTGGAACCGCACGACCGCTACGGTCGCAGGTTCGAATCCTGCCTGGGGCATGGATGTGTGTGATGTCCTTAGGTTAGTTAGGTTTAAGTAGTTCTAAGTTCTAGGGGACTTATGACCACAGCAGTTGAGTCCCATAGTGCTCAGAGCCATTTGAACCATTTTAGTAGTTTAGGGTACAGAATTCGTGTCGGGGGGACGTGCAAAATAGTGGAGTCGTTGTTGTGATGAGGAAATGGAGCGATTTATCTGACATCCAAAAGGACACGTTCATTGGCTTTAGGGCCAAAGGTGGAAGCATTTCCGAAACGACACAGTCTGTAAATTATTCGTGTGGGGCTGCAGCTATACCGTGCATGGCAAAATAGCGCTATCCAAAACCAGCGCCTGCCGGCCGGAATGGCCGAGCGGTTCTAGGCGCTTCAGTCTGGAACCGTGCGACCGCTACGGTCGCAGGTTCGAATCCTGCCTCGGACATGTATGTGTGTGATGTCCTTAGGTTAGTTAGGTTTAAGTAGTTCTAAATCTAGGGGACTGATGACCTCAGATATTAAGTCACATACTGCTCAGAGCCATTTGAACCATTTGAAAACTAGCGCCGAGGCAGTTCTGGTGGACCACGGGCCATAGATGATAGGGGTGAACGACGGCTGCGGAGATGTGTACGGGTGAACAGACGTACAACTGTTGAGCAACTGCCCGCCCAGGTGAACCAAGGGACTATCAGCAATGTCTCCTCAGTAACCGCTCAGCGGACATTGCTGCGTATGGGCCTCCACGGCAGGCGCCTGGCTTATTCACCCGTGCTGACAGCTGTTCATCGGCGACGAAGGCTGGAATTTGCACGCCATTATCGCAGCTCGACGTCCACTCAGTAGTTTATTTTATTTTGATTACACGTCAAGTTCCGTAGGACCAAATTGAGGAGCAAATCTCCACGGTCATGGAACATGTCAGTACGTGAAATTACCACATAAAAGTACACTACTGGCCACTAAAATTGCTACACCACGCAGATGACGTGCTCCAACGCGAAATTTAACCGACAGGAAGAAGGTGCTGTGATATGCAAATGATTAGCTTTTCAGAGCATTCACACAAGGTTGGCGTCGGTGGCGACACCTACAACGTGCTGACATGAGGAAAGTTTCCAACCGATTTCTCATACACAAACAGCAGTTCACCGGCGTTGCCTGGTGAAACGTTGTTGTCATGCCACGTGTAAGGAGAAGAAAAGCGTGCCATCACGTTTCCGACTTTGGTAAAGGTCGGATTGCAGGCTATCGCGATTGCGGTTTATCGTATCGCGACATTGCTGAGCGTTGGACGAGATCCAATGACTGTTTGCAGAATATGGAATCGGTGGGTTCACGAGGGTAATACGGAACGACGTGCTGGATCCCAAAGGCCTCGTATCACTAGCAGTCGAGATGACAGGCATCTTATCCGTATGGCTGTAACGGATCGTGCAGCCACGTCTCGATCCCTGAGTCAACAGATGGGGACGTTTGCAACACAACAACCATCTGCACGAACAGTTCGACGACGTTTGCAGCAGCAAGGACTATCAGATCGGAGACCATGGCTGCTTACCCTTGACGCTGCCTCACAGACAGTAGCGCCTGCGATGGTGTACTCAACAACGAACCTGCATGCACGAATGGCAAAACGTCATTTTTTCGGATGAATCCAGCTTCTGTGTACAGCATCATGATGGTAGCATCCGTGTTTGGCGACATCGCGGTGAACGCACATTGGAAGCGTGTATTCGTCATCGCCATAGTGGCGTATCACCCGGCATGATGGTATGCGGCGCCATTGGTTACACGTCTCGGTCACCTCTTGTTCGCATTGACGGCACTTTGAACAGTGGACGTTACATTTCAGATGTATTACGACCCGTGGCTCTACCCTTCATTCGATCCCTGCGAAACCCTACATTTCAGCAGGATAATGCACGACCGCATATTGCAGGTCCTGTACGAGCCTTTCTGGATACAGAAAATGTTCGAGTGCTGCCCTGTGCAGCACATTCTCCAGATCTCTCACCAATTGAAAACGTCTTTTCAATGGTCGCCGACCAACTGGCTCGTCACAATACGACAGTCACTACTCGTGATGACCTGATGTATCGTGTTGAAGCTGCATAGGCAGCTGTACCTGTACACGCCATCCAAGCTCTGTTTGACTCAATTCCTAGGCGTATCAAGGCCGTTATTACGGCCAGAGGTGGTTGTTCCGGGTACTGATTTCTAAGGATCTATGCACCCAAATTGCGTGAAAATGTAATCACATGTAAGTTCTAGTATAATGTATTTGTCCAATGATTACCCTTTTATCAACTGCATTTCTACTTGGAGTAGCAATTTTAATGGCCAGTAGTGTAATAACAGATAAAAATAAATGTTTATGAATCGGAAAAAGTCAGTCCATAAGTTTAAGTAAACGCAATCAACAATACAATAAGAGTCAGCTTAATTTTTCATGGAACTCCTCGACAGAATAGAAGGAGTGACCCACGAGGACACTCGATTTGAAAGCGTGTGGGTTACTGCTAAGATTTTTGAATTCGAATGGTTGCGTATTGAAAATAGATGCAGCAGTATGTTCCACACCTTTCTGCACAAGAGTTAAGGAAGTCCGATCCAAATACAGGTTTGATTTCTGCCGAGTATTAATTGAGTGAAAGCTGCTTGTTCTTGGGAATAATCTAATATTGCTAACAAGAAATGACAGTAAGGACTATATATATTGAGAGGCCAATGTCAAAATACCCAGACTCGTGAACAGGGGTAGACAAGAGGTTCGTGAACTTACACTACTTATTGCCCGAATCACCCGTTTCTGAGCCAAAAAGTATCCTTTTAGAATGGGAAGAGTTACCCCAAAATATAATACCATACGACATAAGTGAATGAAAATAAGCAAAGTAGACTAATTTTCGTGTCGAACGATCACTCACTTCTGATACCGTTCGAATAGTAAAACCGGCAGTGTTAAGTCTTTGAACAAGATTCTGAACGTGGGCTTTCCACGACAGCTTACTATCTATCTGAAACCCTAGAAATCTGAACTGTTTAGTTTCACTAATCATATGCCCATTATGTGAAATTAAAACGACAGGTTTTATAGAACTGTGTGTTAGAAACTGTGAAAACTGAGTCTTACTGTGATTTAGCTTAGTTTTCTACAAGTGATGAACTTAGGTCATGTACTGCACTATTTGAAACCGAGTCAATGTTGCACACAGCATCCTTTACTACCGAGCTAGTGTCCTCAGCAAACAGAAATATTTTAGAGTTACGCATAACACTAGAGGGGATTTACATAAATAAGTGAAACGTCCCCTTAGAAAAATTATACATGACTGTGCTTAAACTGATACACAATATTTTTAGCGCAACGGAATCTGACTTTCAATAATCCCTACAAAAGACTGGCCCTGACTAACATTAACCTATACCTTTCACAAATCACTTACCTCACAAAAATCTTCGTTACTCAAGCTACTGCAATACAGCGAGCGCCACTACTGCCAGCTAAATAAAAGATTCAAACTACTGAAGGCACTAACTACTGATAGGCATAGTTATCAAATGAAAGATTTCGATAGAGAACAAACAATATATTTACCTTAATAGTGTTCAAAAGTCATAATATATATAGCAGTTCATGACATCCAGTCTTACAAATTTCAAAACTCCGCCATTTCTCTCCCCACATCCACCACTGCTGGCGACTCACCTCCAACTGCGCAATGCTACGTGTTGTTAACATCCAGCTGCCCAACACTACAATAGCCAACAACAATGCAAACCAGCCACAGACTGCACATAGCACAGCCAGCGATTTTCATACAGAGCGCTACGTGGCGTTACCAATAAAAAAACCTACACAACCTACTTACATAAGGAACAGGAGTGGCCCCAACACTGATCCCTGGGGCACCCCCACTTGACTGTACCCCACGCAGACCCCACATCACAGTCTGTATCAACATTGTGAATAATGACCTTTTGCTGCCTGTTGCTAAAGGGGTGGACCAATTGTGAACTACTCCCCTTATTCCGTAATGGTCCAACTTCTGGTGCAATATTTTGTGATCAACACAAACAAATGCCTTAGTTAAATCAAAAAAATATGCCAATCGTTCGAAACCTTTTATTTAGCCCATCCAGTACCTCGCAGAGAAAAGAAAATATATCAGGTGGCCTTTAGAGATGAATCACATTTTATGCTCCATTGGACGAATAGCTGTTGGAGCGTGCAGCGTGAATCGTCTGATAGCAAACAGTCGTCGGAAGGACAGGTAATTTGGATATGACCAGTTGTAGCACAGGCAGATGTCGTCTTTACTAATATTAACTTTTCATCTAACACATTTTTACTCACCATACGTCGTTTTAGAGACGTTTAGTTGTCTCACGGTAAAACAAACACTCTTTATATAGATTTATTGGCAACGGCCTTGCCGCAGTGGATACACCGGTTCCCGTGAGATCACCGAAGTTAAGCGCTGTCGGGCGTGGCCGGCACTTGGATGGGTGACCATCCGGGCCTCCATGCGCTGTTGCCATTTTTCGGGGTGCAGTCAGCCTCGTGATGCTAACTGAGGAGCTACTCGACCGAACAATAGCGGCTTCGGTCAAAGAAAACCATCATAACGACCAGGAGAGCAGTGGGATAACCACATGCTCCTCCTATCCGCATCCTCACCTGAGGATGACATGGCGGTCGGATGGTACCGATGGGCCACTTGTGGCCTGAAGACAGAGTGCATTTTTTATATAGATTTATAAGGCACAATGGCTGACGCAATTGCATCCACCCTTAGAGACCGTGGCGACCCCTACATGCAGTTTGCTGTTCCTCGGCACGATGGCATCTACCAGCAGGTCAATGCAACGAGACACAAAGCTCGCAGTGTACGTGTGTGGTTCGAAGAGCACCAGGATGAGTTTACCGTATTTCAGAGGTCACCAAACTCACCAGATTCAATACCAGTAGAGAATCTCTGTGACCACCTCAATCAGGCTGTTCGCGTCATGGGTGCTCAACCGAGAAACTTAGCGCAGCTGACCAAGGCGCTGAAGTCGGCTTGCCTCCAGAACCTCACTGACTGTCTTCTTGCACGTGTTGCAGCCGTCCACACTGCAAAAAGTTGTTATTCAGACTTTTGGAAGGTGGTCACATTAATGTGACTGAACTGTGTATGGCTCGCCCGACCCGCACCTAAATTGCTGTTTTGTCCAAATTCTTAATACTCAGATCTGCTGCTCACTTAACAGAAGGGCTGCCTGCAGAAATGAACATCAGTTCAAAGTAGCATAAGACGCTCCAGTTTGGGACCGGTCGCAGCTAAGGTGACGACGGCTGTCACCTTATTACTTGTTGGAGGGCTGTAATATTATCGTCCATGGTGGATGGTGTGAAGGAGAATCCTGATCTGGGGCTGTGCCATGCACTGCACAGGGACATTCGCCGAAACAGACAAACATTTGTTAATGAATTACTACTTTGCCTATAATTCGGATACCTTCAGACATACTCGAACACCTACACTCAGACTTGTGCACGAAAGCATCACTTTGTGTGTTTGGCTTTAAACTGCACAGGGAAGCCAAAACATAACGACTGCACGCTTAATAGCTGCTTGGTCAACTTTTGGAATGCAATACAGTAGCGATTCTTCGTGACATGGATTCGACAAGTCCTCGGTGGGTTCCGGAAGCACGTAGCACCAGATATCTTCGGACGAAACGGACGAGTCACGAAATTCCCGTAAATTGCACACTGGTGATTTACAGACTTGTAGATAACGTCCCAGATGTCTTTCAGTGGGTTCAGATCGGGTGAATTTGATGGCCAAGACATCATCGTGAGTTCATTATCACCATCCTCGAAACTTTATAGCGCAAATTGGCTATCCTGCCGGAAGAGCTATCGCTGCCAGGGAAGGCGTCATGCATGAAGGTATGCAAATGTGGCGCAATAATGTAATGCCTTACAAGGGTACCTCAACTACTCGACTTCATCGATTTCGTACAAATTTATAGCGAATGCTCGGTTTGAACCGAAGTGAAATTGGAAAAAGTGGTAGTTCCAGACATTCAGAAAAAAATTGGCCAGGTACGATCAGGCCTTGTGCTGTCAGGGTTCTGTACAAACTTGAAGATGTGTATAGAAAGTATATATGTGGTGTCACCGCCAGACACCACACTTGCTAGGTGGTAGCCTTTAAATCGGCCGCGATCCATTAGTATACGCCGGACCCGCGTGTCGCCACTGTCAGTAATTGCAGACCGAGCGCCACCACACGGCAGAGCTAGAGAGACGTACTGGCACTCGCCCCAGTTGTACAGCCGACGTTCATAGCAATGGTTCACTGACAACTATGCTCTCATTTGCCGAGACGATAGTTAGCATAGCCTTCAGCTACAATTGCTACGACCTAGCAAGGCGCCATAATCCTTTGCTATATATATTGTGGTTATAACATGTATCATCAAGAGCGATGTTCTACAAATGTGGATTAAAGTTAAGTATTCCAGAAGCTACGTACTTTTCTTTATAGCATTCATTACGTATCCTGTTTCAGACCTCACGCCAGCCTGCGTGAATTTAAGCGCGTGCCTTTCGGCTTCCTCTCATTGTGTCTAGGCTGTCTTGTCTAGACACAACAATATACATCCTGGGATTCGAAAATCTCGACAATTTTTGCCTGTTATCAATTTAATGTTGGCAAGATGTCGGTCCTGGGAATTCCAATACTTCAGAGGACGTCTTAATTTTAAGTTTCAAGTCAGCTAACAATTGACGAAAGAAATATTTTTTACGTGAATATAATTATAAATTAAAAGTCTAGATTCTTCCAAATTTCATGATCCTACGCCAAGGGGACGTTTTACTGTAGGTTTTACTGAGCGACTTTGCGAGTATAAAAATTTGTGACATAAATGGCCGTATCTTTAACTTCAACTTGATACATCTATCTGTTCCTGAGAAAAAGGTCTTAACAGATGGACATTTATACAGACAGTCGAATAAGAAATGACAAAAAAACTCTTCGTGTGATGTAATTACAAACCAACAATCTAGGATTTTTCGTTTACTTGTACTTTAAACCTCGATTCTTGTCAAATTTCATGATTCTAGGTCAACGGCAAGTACCCTATAATTTTTGATGATAAAGTTTGTGAGTGTGAAGATATGTGACATAAATGGACATATATTCTGAATTCATTTACTTATAAGCTTGAGATTTTAACACCGCCAAGGAACCACACAGCAGCGCGGGATTAGCCGAGCAGTCTAAGGCGCTGTAGTCATGGAATGTGCGGCTGGTCCCGGCGGAGGTTTGAGTCCTCCCTCGGGCATGGGTATATGTGTTTGTCCTTAGGATAATTTAGGTTAAGTAGTGTGTAAGCTTAGGGACTGATGACCTTAGCAGTTAAGTCCTTTAAGATTTCACACGCATTTGAACATTTTTTTGAACCACACACCTCAGTATGTGACAAAATGCAACTTGATGCGTCCGTCGCTTCCTAAGAAAAAACGGTCTTCACAGATGCACTGAGAGACACTCGGATAACAAACGCCAAAACGACAAAAACTTTCTTTTCGTCTGATATAATTACAAATTAACAGTTTTCGGAATTTTTTTCCTTTAGTTGTACCGTGAAACCTCGCTTCTTGCCAAATTTAATGTTTGTAGGTTCTGATGAGTGAATTTGCTAGTGTCAAAATATGTAACATAAATGACCGTATCTTCTGATTGTATCGACTTAGAAGGTTGAATCTGTTGCACTGCCAAGGGATCGCAAATCGTAGTATGTAGCATCAATTTCAACTTCATACCGCTATCCGTTCCCGAGAAAACGGGGTTTCCAACAGTCGGACAGACAGGCAGAGAGAAAGAGAGAGAGAGAGAGAGAGAGAGAGAGAGAGAGAGAGAGAACGAGGTGATCCTGTAAAGGTTCCGTTTTTACCTATTGAGAAACAGCATTTTTCGCGGGTCGGGCGAGGCATGCCCCTTTTTCGTGGATGTTGTTTCCAGATAGCGCATGGAGCGGCGGAAGGACTTCAGACATGTAATACATAGTTGTGGGGTCGAGTCCAAAGGTGGAAACATTTGTTCTCAGATTTTACGTTATTTATACTGCAAATCATCCGAAATAACGCTCAATGTACTGTATTTATCAATATGAAAATAAAAGGCATGAAAAGCAAAGGCAAAGGAAAATTTGAGATTTCAAATAAATTTGCAGGGACGTACTCTAAGGCTTACACTAGAGCTTTGTATATAAAAATAAATTCTTTTGTTATTTTACATTTCATGATTTACACGTGATGAGGTGATGTTTATCGTAAAAACAAGGGAATCTATTGTTCACGTGCAGCTGCCGGAATACGAAATTCTTTACTCTTTAATTAAATCCCTTCTTGAAAAGTTATTTGCAGAGCCCTCGTGGACGCTGTGAAGTACACTCCTTTCATGGAAATGCTGCTCAAAGGTCGTAATGAAACTAACGGAAAACGAAGTACTGCACCCTTTAATTACATACCGTACTTGGAAAGTTATTTGCACATACCTCGTGGGCGCTGTAAGTACATTCCTTTCTTTGAAATTATTTGTAATTACAAATTTTCCTTTGCCTTACCTTTCCATGTCTTTTACGACTGCTTTGAAGTTGGCCAATGACTTTGTAATTCCGTCAGAGGCAGCAGAGGACTTTCAGGAGCAGCTGAACGGAATTGACAGTCTCTTGAAGCGGGGATATAAGATGAACACCAACAAAAACAAGACAAGGTTAATGGAATGTAGGCGAATTAAATGAGGTGATGCTGAGGGAACTAGATTAGGAAATGATATTCTTAAAGCAGTAGATGAGTTTTGCTATTTGGGCAGCAAAACAACAAATGATGGCCGAAGTAAAGAGAATATAAAATGTAGACGGGCAATGGCAAAAAAATGTTTCAGAAAAAGAGAAATTTGGTAACATCGGATTAGCTTCAAGTGTTGAGAAGTGTTTTCTGGAATATATAGAATGTAGCCATGTATGGAATTGAAACATGGATAGCAAAGAGTTTAGACAAAAAGGGAGTAGAAGCTCTTGAAATGTGGTGCTACAGAAGAATGCTGAAGATTATATGGATAAATCATATAACTAATGGGAAGGTACTGAGCCGGCCGCGGTGGCCATGCGGTTCTAGGAGCTTCAGTCTGGAACCGCGCGACTGCTACGGTCGCAGGTTCGAATCCTGCTTCGGGCATGGATGGGTGTGATGTCCTTAGATTAGTTAGGTTTAATTAGTTTTAAGTTCTAGGGGACTAATGACCTGAGATGTTAAGTCCCATAGTGCTCAGAGCCATTTGAACCATTTTTTGAAGGTACTGAACAGAATTGGGGAGTAAAGAAATTTGTGGCACGACCTCAATAGGAGAAGGGATCAGTCGATAGGACACATTCTGAGATATCAAGGGATCACCAGCTGAGTACTGGAGGAAAGTGTGTGTGGGTAGGGAGGGGGGGGGGGGAAATCGTAGAGGGAGTCCAAGATATGACAGTAAGCAGCTTCAGAATGACATACGTTGCAGTAGTTATTCTCGGCTGCGCCAACGGTTCTCTCAAAATTACGCTAACGTAAATGGCTCATTACTCACTCGAACAGAACCAAAATCCTATTTGTTCTAAAATTCGATCATCTGGAGCTTCCCCTTCCGTCACTTCCATTTCCGGCTCAGCACCGCAGATACTTACAGTATAAATGTGGACGAAACTGGTGATGAGGACTAGGCACGGTCTCCTTGTCACGCTAGGTGAAAATTGAGAGGTGTATAGCGCGTGTGGCGCGGGACAGCGCAACACGCTTTTTTTGTAACTTCACATGTTCAAATGGGGCCGCACAATTTAGGAAGCGATGCGAAGGGGACGCGACACACGCCTGTGCCAGGCCGCGCGCCGTTGAGGTTGCGGCACAGTTTCTCGGTCCGCGCGCCACGCGAGCACTGCGAGAGGAAGGCAGTCTTTCCACATGCTCACTTTGGCATGGCGCGTCTGGCCAATGGAAGTATCGTCCATCCGAAAAATACAGCCTTCCAGTATACTGAGTAGGGATTCGGTTTTCGCTGTTTAAGCGGTCCACCTCTTTTCGTTAGCATATAATACACTACTGGCCATTAAAATTGCTACACCACGAAGATGTGCTACAGATGCGAAATTTAACCGACAGGAAGAAGATGCTGTGAAACGTAAATGATTAGCTTTTCAGAGCATTCACACTAGGTTGGCGTCGGTGGCGACACCTGCAACGTGCTGATATGAGGAAAGTTTCCAACCAATTTCTCATACACAAACAGCAGTTGACCGGCGTTGCCTGGTGAAACGTTGTTGTGATGCCACGTGTAAGGAGGAGAAATGCGTACCATCACGTTTCCGACTTTGATAAAGGTCGAATTGTAGCCTATCGCGATTGCGCTTTATCGTATCGCGACATTGCTGCTCGCGTTGGTCGAGATCTAATGACTGTCAGCTGAATATGGAATTAGTGGGTTCAGGAGGGCAATACGGAACGACGTGCTGGATCCCAACGGCCTCGTATCACTAGCAGTCGAGATGACAGGCATCTTATCCGCATGGCTGTAACGGATCGTGCAGCCACGTCTCGATCCCTGGGTCAAAAGTTGGGGACGTTTGCGAGACAACAACCATCAGCACGAACAGTTCGACGACGTTTGCAGCAGCAAGGACTATCAGATCGGAGACCATGGCTGCTTACTCTTGACGTTGCATCACAGACAGGAACGCCTGCGATGGTGTATTCGACGACGAACCTGGGTGCACGAATGGCAAAACGTCATTTTTTCGGATGAATCCAGGTTGTGTATACAGCATCATGATGGTCGCATCCGTGTTTTGCGACATCGCGGTGAACGCACATTGGAAGCGTGTATTCGTCATCGCCGTACCGGCGTATCACCCGGCGTGATGGAATATGGTGCCATTGGTTACACGTCTCGGTCGCCTCTTGATCGCATTGACGGCACTTTGAACAGTGGACGTTACATTTCAGATGTGTTACGTCCCGTAGCTCTACCCTTCCTTCGATCCCTATGAAACCCTACATTTCAGCAGGATAATGTACGACCGCATGTTGCAGGTCCTTTACGGATCTTCCTGGATACAGAAAATGTTCGACTGCTGCCCTGGCCAGCACATTCTCCAGATCTCTCACCAACTGAAAACGTCTGGTCAATGGTGGCCGAGCAACTGGCTCTTCACAATACACCAGTGACTACTCTCTTGCCGGCCGAAGTGGCCGTGCGGTTAAAGGCGCTGCAGTCTGGAACCGCAAGACCGCTACGGTCGCAGGTTCGAATCCTGCCTCGGGCATGGATGTTCGTGATGTCCTTAGGTTAGTTAGGTTTAACTAGTTCTAAGTTCTAGGGGACTAATAACCTCAGCAGTTGAGTCCCATAGTGCTCAGAGCCATTTGAACCATTTTTGACTACTCTTGATGAAATGTGGTATCGTGTTGAAGCTGCATGGGCAGCTGTACCTGTACACGCCATCCAAGCTCTGTTTGACTCAATGCCCAGGCGTATCAAGGCCGTTATTACGGCCAGAGATGGTTGTTCTGGGTACTGATTTCTCAGGACCTATGCACCCAAATTGCGTGAAAATGTAATCACATGTCAGTTCTAGCATAATATATTTGTCGAATGAATACCCGTTTATCATCTGCACTTCTTCTTGGTGTAGCAATTTTAATGGCCAGTAGTGTAGTTTTCAATTACATACATCTGTGCAGTTCTTTTGTTTTGTTTGTTTTTTTGTTAAGAACAATGGACAGTTCAATAAGTGGTGAGGCATCCCTCCGGAATGTTTTAAGTTCACAAGAAACGACAGACGATTCATAGCGAGCGTAGTGAATAAGGAAGTAAGGAATCTACGATGTTTTGCAAAAAGTCGAAAAAGCGTTAATTTCCTCAGGTAGGACCGCTTTGTACTTCTGGCAAAAAGTGTCCAAGACGTGAAGTACATAAGTTTCACTGTCATTACTTGGGTATGGATGTAATAAGAGACATTATACTGTGTACATGTGGACCTCACATTTGCAATGCAAGCTAGAAACAATCCAGAAGCCCTCACGATTAACGATGTTTTAATTGTCTCGCCGTGGCTGGAAAAAGCACTTCAGTTGTTGCCGAGGAAAAGCATTTCAGTTCTTGCTTAACGTTATCAGCATTAATAAACTAATTATACAATAGGCTACACAAATGAAAAAAAATGGTCGGTATTATTACAGAAGTATGAATGTCGTGAAAGAGGATGATGATTTGATATATTTAATTTGTTGAACTCTATTGCTGACAAAGGCAAATCTCCTTTCATGACAATGTTTTTCCAACGACGTGAATTCCTGCTCACAAGGCACACGAGGCTAGCTTCCGCGTTCCTGTCTTGAGCATTATTCTCAGATGCTGACAATACACTGACCATTGCGTTGTGCGACAGATCAATGGTTTATTTTTCTCAGTAACAACCATTATATTCGCGAATCACACGTTGCCAGTTTGGCAAGCTGTAGTTGAGTAACCAACATCTGGCATGTGCGTGTCATTCCGCCTGAAGGAACGATCGTCATTACTTTAATACTGCTCAGATCACGAAAAGGAAGAAAATCCTTTGGTAATTTTCCATTCCAGTCGTTAAGTGTTAAAAATACCATGGGTTATGGCAAGTTATTTTTGTGTGAATTGTTCCTCATTTGAAGAGGCATCACCATTTATAAGTAACGGCCACATTTCTCTTGTTGACAGGTTTAATTGTATTTCCTTTGCTAAAACACAGTATAATTTGCACCAACTCATCTTACGGCAGCTATTGCGACAGAATTCTGGAACACAGTACCTCATTAAACAAGTAACTGGCAACCAGAGAGCTCAGTAACTTACAAAGAACCTCAGTGTGTCGGTTTGCAATAACACAAGAGAAAAAATTTCATGTTTAGTTTCGTACTAGGAAACTCTTGTTTCACTGGCTGTCGATAACTCATAAAAATTACAGTCACTGGAGTGAAAAAATGAAAAAGGTATAACTATTGATATACCGCCATAGATAAGAAAGTGTTGCGTGTTTAGGAATTGGCAAAATACCCTTCACCTTATGTGCTATCATTCGCCAAAATCACGTTTCGATGTCTCGAGCGGTTTAGGCGATATGAGGGATGTTGTGAATATTTCATTCTCGCGGGCGTGAAATCGGGAGTGAGCGCGCTACGTAAGGTTAATTTTCTCGAGATCGGAAGCAGATAGAGACCTCCTCCCAGGTCTAAAGAAAAATTCAACATGTTAGCTCAATTTCATACGAAGCAACATATGGAGTAATACGCACAAAACGCAAAATCATAGGGACCTCTGTTTTTCATTGCAAACTTTTCGATTTTTGCGTAGCGTCTTACTGAAATGTGTATATCACAATAAGGATGACCATTAGCGAGAGCCGGCCAGTGTGGCCGAGCGGTTCTAGGCGCTTCAGTCTGGAACCGCGCGACCGCTACGGTCGCAGGTTCGAATCCTGCCTCGGGCATGGATGTGTGTGATGTCCTTAGGTTAGTTAGGTTTAAGTAGTTCTAAGTCCTAGGGGACTGATGACCTCAGATGTTAAGTCCCATAGTGCTCAGAGCCATTTGAACCATTAGCGAGATGATGGGCACTTCGCCATGAAGCTGGCATTATAACGCTACAAGGAAGACAAAAATAAAATATTTTTACTGATTAGTTTCTGTAAAATCGTTTGTGAAAGATCACAGAGTGCGTGCGCTTCGTTTTTGGCAGCGCAGAGCGTCGCCAACCGGCGCGTGCAAAGTATGTTTACGCGTCTCAATATGCGTTGGACCAACGCGATATGTGGGGAACGCGCGCGTCGCGCTGCAGTGTGCACGTCACACGTGCTGTATGCGTCTCAATTTGTGGTTAGCGTTGATTACTATCGCTGATTCTATGGAAGCTACAGTGAATGCCCCTCATAGGATAAAACTACCCCAACGGCCTTCGTGCGTCGACCGAGGCATGCTTCGAACAGCTGTTCGCCTAGGTGATGGGGTATCTGAACACGACTATCGCCTTGACGTAACGAGAAACGTCATTTATCCCATCAGAAGACATGTTTCTGTTCACCCACTGAACAACTGTGATGATCCCGTGTGCAATGCAATCAAAATTGACGTTGCCGTCGACTCTACAAGGGAACATGTAGGAGTCATGTGCTGTGGAGCCCCATGTCCAACAATGTGTACTTAACAATGTGTCCCGAAACACTTATTGTTGCTCATGCTTTACACAGCAGCAAAGTCTCCGACATCCACAATCTGCGGTGAGATACGAGATTCTAAAAGCTCAAGAAATGAATTAAAATTTATGAGTTGGCTCTGACTTGACCCCATTCTCCTTGCTTATAAGGCAGTTATGCTAGTCATTACACCACTACAGCATAATAGCTAACTTACCTGCACGGATTACTCTAGACATTTGCCCTCCATAACACAAACTTTATTTCAGATCTTCAGCTTATTTTCTTGTTATTTTCAGTTTCAGCTTCTCAGCTTTATCGTAGATACAGATGAGACTCAAATGTATCAAAGAAAATTTAATTCTATCAGATCTGTTATCCGAAGCCTACTCGTGGTTTCACCTTCCTGCAACCACCTTCCGTAATTGGTCATGACAGGTAGTACGCGTACAGCCGACCAGCTTTGCCATTTCCAAGATGTTCGTTCCCAGGCACTGGGATGTAGCAATCTGCTCTTTGTCAAGACATTTATGTCTGCAGATTTTCCCATCAGCGGCCCGTGTCGTTGCTAGAATGATTTCCCATTTATGTCTGCTGTGGTTTACATACAAGATAGTTACAATTAAACTCTCACTACTTGAGCCAATTCAGAAGGAAAACTACACACATCAAAAAAAGTTTTGCATCATCTCGGTTCCGAGAGTTCCAGAACCTGTACAGAAACTTGGAATAGAGATCAACATAAACATCATTTCCGCCCTTCTTATTGCTCATGAAAACCACACACCGCATGTCGTACCACCATACAGCGAGACCTTCAGAGTTGGTGGTCCAGATTGCTGTACACACCGGTACCTCTAATATCCAGTAGCACGTCCTCTTGCATTGATGCATGCCTGTATTCGTCGTGGCATACTATCCAAAAGTTCATCAAGGCACTGTTGGTCCAGTTTGTCCCACTCCTCAACAGTGATTCCGTGTAGGTCCCTCTGAGTGGTTGGTGGGTCACGTCGTCCATAAACAGCCCTTTTCAATCTATCCCGGG
Source organism: Schistocerca serialis cubense (assembly GCF_023864345.2). Lineage (NCBI taxonomy): Eukaryota > Metazoa > Arthropoda > Insecta > Orthoptera > Acrididae > Schistocerca > Schistocerca serialis. The sequence continues at coordinate 413,374,173 of NC_064644.1, read as the reverse complement.
CATGTTCGATAGGGTTCATGTCTGGAGAACCTGCTAGCCACTCTAGTCGAACGGCGTCGTTATCCTGTTGGAAGTTGGGTTGTTTTGGGTTGTTTGGGGAAAGAGACCAAACAATGAGGTCATTGGCCTCATCGGATTAGGGAAGGATGGGGAAGGAAGTCGGTCGCGCCCTTTCAAAGGAACCATCCCAGCATTTGCCTGGAGCGATGAAGGGAAATTACAGAAAATCTAAATCAGGATGGCAGGACGCGGGATTGAACCTGAAGGAAGTCATTCACAAGCTGTACACGATGAGGGCGCGAATTGTCGTCCATGAAGATGAATGCCTCGTCAGTATGCTGGTTGCACTATCGGTCGGAGGATGACATTCACGTATCGTACAGCCGTCACGGCGCCTTCCATGGCCACCAGCGGCGTACGTCGGCCGCACATAATGCCACCCCAAAACAGCAGGGAACCTCCACTTTTTTTTTTCTTAAGTGTGAAGGAGGAAGTACAAACATGTTCCGGGAAAATCAGGAATACAGAAATACAAGTCGCTGAGGAATGAAATAAACAGGAAGTGCAGGGAAGCTAAGACGAAATGGCTGCAGGAAAAATGTGAAGACATCGAAAAAGATATGATTGTCGGAAGGACAGACTCAGCATACAGGAAATTCAAAACAACCTTTGGTGACATTAAAAGCAACGGTGGTTACATTAAGAGTGCAACGGGAATTCCACTGTTAAATGCAGAGGAGAGAGCAGATAGGTGGAAAGAATACATTGAAAGCCTCTATGAGGGTGAAGATTTGTCTGATGTGATAGAAGAAGAAACAGGAGTCGCTTTAGAAGAGATAGGGGATCCAGTATTAGAATCGGAATTTAAAAGAGCTTTGGAGGACTTACGGTCAAATAAGGCAGAAGGGATAGATAACATTCCATCAGAATTTCTAAAATCATTGGGGGAAGTGGCAACAAAACGACTATTCACGTTGGTGTGTAGAATACATGAGTCTGGCGATATACCATCTGACTTTCGGAAAAGCGTCATCCACACAATTCCGAAGACGGCAAGAGCTGACAAGTGCGAGAATTATCGCACAATCAGCTTAACAGCTCATGCATCGAAGCTGCTTACAAGAATAATATACAGAAGAATGGAAAAGAAAATTGAGAATGCGCTAGGTGAAGATCAGTTTGGCTTTAGGAAAAGTAAAGGGACGAGAGAGGCAATTCTGAAGTTACGGCTAATAATGGAAGCAAGGCTAAAGAAAAATCAAGACACTTTCATAGGATTTGTCGCCCTGAAAAAGCGTTCGACAATATAAAATGGTGCAAGCTGTTAGAGATTCTGAAAAAAGTAGGGGTAAGCTATAGGGAGAGACGGGTCATATACAATATGTACAACAACCAAGAGGGAATAATAAGAGTGGACGATCAAGAACTAAGTGCTCGTGTTAAGAAGGGTGTAAGACAAGGCTGTAGCCTTTCGCCCCTACTCTTCAATCTGTACATCGAGGAAGCAATGATGGAAATAAAAGAAAGGTTCAAGAGTGGAATTAAAATACAAGGTGAAATGATATCAATGATACGATTCGCGGATGACACTGCTATCCTGAGTGAAAGTGAAGAAGAATTAAATGATCTGCTGAACGGAATGAACAGTCTAATGAGTACACAGTATGGTTTGAGAGTAAATCGGAGAAAGACGAAGGTAATGAGAAGTAGTAGAAATGAGAACAGCGAGAAACTTAACATCAGGATTGATGGTCACGAAGTCAATGAAGTTAAGGAATTCTGCTACCTAGGCAGTAAAATAACCAATGACGGACGGAGCAAGGAGGACATCAAAAGCAGACTCGCTCTGGCAAAAAAGGCATTTCTGGCCAAGTGAAGTCTACTAATATCAAATACCGGCCTTAATTTGAGGAAGAAATTTCTGAGGATGTACGTCTGGAGTACAGCATTGTATGGTAGTGAAACATGGACTGTGGGAAAACCGGAACAGAAGAGAATCGAAGCATTTGAGATGTGGTGCTATAGACGAATGTTGAAAATTAGGTGGACTGATAAGGTAAGGAATGAGGAGGTTCTACGCAGAATCGGAGAGGAAAGGAATATGTGGAAAACACTGATAAGGAGAAGGGACAGGATGATAGGACATCTGTTAAGACATGAGGGAATGACTTCCATGGTACTAGAGGGAGCTGTAGAGGGCGAAACCTGTAGAGGAAGACAGAGATTGGAATACGTGAAGCAAATAATTGAGGACGTAGGTTGTAAGTGCTACTCTGAGATGAAGAGGTTAGCACATGAAAGGAATTCGTGGTGGGCCGCATCAAACCAGTCAGTAGACTGATGACAAAAAAAAAAAAAAAAAAAAGTGTGAAATCTTATGGGACTGCTAAGCTCATCAGTCCAGAAGCTTACACACTACTTCACCTAAATTATCCTAAGGACAAACACTCACACACCCATGCCCGAGGGAGGATTCGAACCTCCTCTGGGACCAGCCGCACAGTCCATGACTGCAGCGCCTAAGAACGCTCAGTTAATTCCGCGCGGCTTGCTGCACTCGCTGGACAGTGTGTGTAAGGCGTTCAGCTTGAATAGGTTGCCTCCAAACACGGCTCTGGCGATTGTCTGGTTGAAGGCATATGCGACACTCACCGATGAAGAGAACGTGATGCCAGTCCTGAGCGGTCCATTCGAAATTTTGTTGGGCCCATCTGTATTGCGCTGCATGCTGTTGTGGTTGCAACGATGGACCTCGCCACGGAAGTCGGGAGTGAATTTGCGCATCACGCAGTCTATTGCGCACAGTTTGAGTCGTAACACGACGTCGTGTGGCTGCACGAAAAGCATTATCCAACAAGGTGGCATTGCCGTCAGGGTTCCTCCGAGCCATTATCCGTAGGTAGCGGTCATCCACTGCAGTAGTAGCGCTTGGGCGGCCTGAGCGAGGCACGTCATCGACAGTTTCTGTCTCTCTGTCTCTCCTCCATGTCCGACCAACATCGCTTTGGTTCACTCCGAGACGCCTGGACACTTCCTTTGTTGAGAGCCCATCGTGGCACAGAGCAACAATGCGGACGCGATCGAACCGCGGTATTGAGCGTCTAGGCATGGTTGAACTACAGACAACACGAGCCGTGTACTTCCTTTGTGGTGGAACGACTGGAACTGATCGGCTGTCGGACCCCCTCCGACTATTAGGTGCTGCTGATGCATGGTTGTTTACATGTTTGGACGGGTTTAGTGACATCTCTGAACAGTCAAAGGAACTGTGTCTGTGATACAATATCCACAGTCAACGTCTACCTTCAGGAGTTCTGGGAACCGGAATGATTCAAAACTTTTCTGATAAGTGTATTTACCGTATGGGTACCCATGGGTACCTATCTTTATAGAAATGATGTAGAGACTGTGTGGTGCAGGATTTTCGATGTTAATGCTGTTAGTGTCATGATTTGCTGTTTGGCGACAGTACTGATTCGGCGACTTAGGGATGAAATACAAGCATCAGTGTGCATTATGGTAGCAGTAAACTTAGAGCAAGGCGTTACTCGTTAAGCTGTTTTATCGAAACAACACAGGTCCGCTGCTCTTCGCCAGTGTCGACGCATTACAGGAATACAGAGAGGGTCTCTTTCCACACAGGGAATCAAGAGTATGATTCGGAAGCTCGAATTAACTGACGATTTTGGAACTGCTCCTGGGAGAGGCCGACGGCGAACTGCGCCACAAATTGTTGAAGAAGTTACTGTTGTCATGGCTGAGCAATGCGCGACAGTCGAACATTCCATGGTACACCGTTGTTTCGGGTAACAGTAGAGCAATCTGCAGCGCGGTTGCAGGCTGTCGTGGGTACAGATGGCCATCATACTGGGAAAGGTTTGTAACCTGGAACGTAAACATAGTAGACAATTAAATGATAATTAAATCCACACCCTAGCTGCAAATACGCGTTGATATAAATCATTGGGGACATGCTGAAAATGTGTGCCCCGAACGGGACTCGAACCCGGGATCTCCTGCTTACATGGTAGACGCTCTATCTTTCTGAGCCACAAGCGCACAGAGGATAGTGTGCCTGCTGGGACTAATCCCTCGCACGCTCCCCGTGAGCCGGCCCAAGTGGCCGAGCGGTTCTAGGCGCTACAGTCTGGAACCGCGCGACCGCTGCTGTCGCAGGTTCGAATCCTGCCTCGGGCATGGATGTGTGTGATGTCCGTAGGTTAGTTAGGTTTAAGTAGTTCTTTGTTCTAGGGGACCGATGACCTCAGAAGTTAAGTCCCATAGTGCTCAGAGCCATTTGAACCAACGCTCCCCGTGAGACCCACTTTCCCAACATATCCACACCACTACATTCGTAGTGGGCCTAACAGATGTTTGCCCATCACACTCATTACTCGTGGCAGATTAATCTACCAAGTCCTGTACTAGTTGGGGCATAGCGTGTGCGTTCGCACAAGAAGGTAATGGCCGGGTAGCCATATTTTAACTATATATGAAGGTGGTATCTGCTCCCGAAAGAACAGATACCACTGGTGACCGTGTAGCTTCTCTAGAATGAAATGATAATTAATCGACACCCTAGGTGGAAAAAGGCGTTGATATACACGCTATGCCCCAACTAGTACAGGACTTGGTAGATTAATCTGCCACGAGTAATGAGTGTGATGGGCAAACATCTGTTAGGCCCACTACGAATGTAGTGGTGTGGATATGTTGGGAAAGTGGGTCTCTCGGGGAGCGTGCAAGGGATAAGTCCCTGCAGGCGCAGTATCCTCTGTGTCTTCGGTGGCTCAGAAGGATGGAGCGTCTCCCACGTAAGCAGGAGGTCCAGGGTCGAGTCCCAGTCGGGGAACACATTTTCAATATGTCCCCAATGATATATATCAACGTCCTCGATTTAATTATCATTTCAGTCTAGAGAAGCTGCACGATCACCAATGGTATTTGTTCTTTCGGGAACAGATACTACTTTAATATATAGTAGACAATTAATAAGTGTTACCCTCACGTGTGGAAATTAAAATGTGTTTCTGTCGATGGTTTATTCGTTATTTCGTTTCCTAATGTTCCGATCTGGAGGCTGTCATCAATAAGCAAGTGGCAAGTGACAGGCACTGGTTTTTTAATATTTTTGACGATTTTCTGTTCCATTAATCCAGAGCCGGCCAAACGCTGCACAATGTGCAGACGTGCGGAAGTGCTGCACATGTGCGCACGTGTGCGACAGCGAACGACAGCGACATCTGTTATTAGACATGTGTCCTAAATGAACGGCGGCGGCTACACTTCACTGTTTCTGTGGTACAAGCTGGAGCGCAACATACCCAGTCTCGTTTACCCCTGGTGACCGTAACCTCAACAGAGAAGTACTGAGAAATGGCAGGTACTGTGAAAAAGCAAAGGACGGGAGATCTATGTTCTCAGTCGTTTAAAAATGACTGGGAACTGCAATTATTTTTTGTAGCCGTTGGTGAAAACTCACAGTGTTTGCTGTGCCGCCGAATAATAGGCGGCCAGCATAAGTTTTCAATTGAAATACACTACAATACATATCACAAAGACGAGTGTAGTGTACTCTACAGTGAAGAACGGGAAGCAAAATTAAATGTCCTTAAGAAAACGGATGAGACACATCAACTCGATTTTACTGTAAGTCAAAGTAACTGATACTTCTTGAACTCTTAGTTTCTTGTGTTACATTTATGTCTGTTTTACTGTACTCTGTACATGACAACCACACTAAATCTTCACTGCGAGCAAGTTTTAAAATCGCATTAAAAATTGCACAATCTGGGAAACCCTTTTCCGAAGAGGAGTTTGTGAGAGGGTTGCTGATTGATGCTGCAGAACTTGTGTGTTCCACGAACGTTAGCAGGTATCAAGAAATCAGTCTCTCCAAACAGTGACAAGACGTATCAGTGCTATGGCCGGCGATGAGCACAGGCAGCTAAAAAATAAGGCTAAAGACTTTGTTGCTTTCTCTGTTGCGCTCGATGAAGCAACAGATGTTACAGATACAGCCCAGGTTGTGATATACAAACAAGGTGTCGATAACGCACTTTGTGTAGCAGAGGAGCCGGCCGCGGTGGTCTAGCGGTTCAGGCGCTCAGTCCGGAACCGCGCGACTGCTACGGTCGCAGGTTCGAATCCTGCCTCGGGCATGGATGTGTGTGATGTCCTTAGGTTAGTTAGGTTTAAGTAGTTCTAAGTTCTAGGGGACTGATGACCAGAGATGTTAAGTCCCATAGTGCTCAGAGCCATTTGAACCATTTTTGTAGCAGAGGACGTTTTGGACTTAGTACCTTTGAAAGGGACTGCTACAGCTGCGGACTTACTCCAAGCTGTCGAGCAAGCGATTGATGGTGTCGGTATGGACTGGAACCGGTTAGTCTCAGTGACCACAGATGGAGCACCATCAATGCAAGGCCATCAGAGAGGACTCATAGCACGGATGCGCAAAAAGCTAGGGCGCACAGACGAGACGTTGTATGGAATTCACTGCATTCTGCATCGAGAGGCGCTTTGTACAAAATCAGTAACGTTAGCAAACGTCATGCAAATTTTTGTGGGTACTGTAAACTATCTGAAGACACATGGGCTTACGCATCGCCAGTTTCGGCGGTTCTTGGAGGAATTAGGAGCGGAGTACGGCAACATACCTTACTATACCGAAGTACGCTGGCTCAGTCGAGGTCAAATGCTGAAAATATTTTTTGATTTACATTTGGTCATAGTAACATTCTTACATTAGAAGGGAAAAAGTGAATCTATATTGGAAGACCCTTGTTGGATATCAGACTTCCGAATGATCTACAGATGGAACTGATCGACCTACAGTGCAATACAAAACTGCAGTGCGAAGTACAAAAGAATTCTATGAAAATTCTTCGCAACAAGTATTTCCACGCCTGCACCGAGAAGCCGCGAGAGTTATGTCCATGTTCGGGTCGACATATGTTTGTGAAAGATTTTTCTCGGTGATGAAAATGAATAAATCAAGGTTTCGATCAAGCATAAGTGATGAAAATCTTCGCAACTGCTTGCGTTTGTCAATCAGACGTGCTTTTGTGCCCGATATTAATTATATCATTTCTCATGTCCAGTGATCAAGGTGTTTGGATTTATTCCTTTCATAATTAAAATTATTGTTTACTAACTGTGCATTATTACCCCATTCTGCTCCATGTTACATTATTATCAGGAAAATTGGTCATTAAACCGATTGTTCAAATTTATACTTACATTTAGGTATTTTTTTTTAACTGTGTGAAGGGATACGCTCAGCTGAAGTCGATAAAACATAACATTCATCTAATTGTCGGTTATTATGCAGATTTCAGACGGAACTGATGAAAGATATAGCAATAATGGTATTGAAATAACAGGTGATCATCGAGAGGCGTGCGGTTATCATTCTGTTCAGAGATCAGTGAGACAGAAATTATGTGAGTGTAACTGAGGGCACCGAGAATTAGTTATAGGAAACCTTGCATTAGTTTAATGTTATTTGAAATCATCAATAAGGTTCATTGGAGGTCGCTAAGTGCTCTCTTTCTTAAATACTAGATCAAAAACATTACGCGTATTTACGTGCCGTCAGTCAAGCTGCCTTAATAAAAACCCACGGTTGTTAACTGTATTACTTGTCTTACTGGGTTAAACTGTTAACATAAAAGTAGAGGTCTCAATGAGTAGACTGTGACAGTATTTTAAATGTTTAATACGCGAAATAAAGGGTGTTTCAAAAATGACCGGTATATTTGAAACGGCAATAAAAACTAAACGAGCAGCGATAGAAGTACACCGTTTGTTGCAATATGCTTGGGACAACAGTACGTTTTCAGGCGGACAAACTTTCGAAATTACAGTAGTTACAATTTTCAACAACAGATGGCGCTGCAAGTGATGTGAAAGATATAGAAGACAACGCAGTCTGTGGGTGCGTCATTCTGTACGTCGTCTTTCTGCTGTAAGCGTGTGCTGTTCACAACGTGCAAGTGTGCTGTAGACAACATGGTTTATTCCTTAGAACAGACGATTTTTTTGGTGTTGGAATTCCACCGCCTAGAACACAGTGTTGTTGCAACAAGACAAAGTTTTCAACGGAGGTTTAATGTAACCAAAGGACCGAAAAGCGATACAATAAAGGATCTGTTTGAAAAATTTCAACGGACTGGGAACATGACGGATGAACGTGCTGGAAAGGTAGGGCGACCGCGTACGGCAACCACAGAGGGCAACGCGCAGCTAGTGCAGCAGGTGATCCAACAGCGGCCTCGGGTTTCCGTTCGCCGTGTTGCAGCTGCGGTCCAAATGACGCCAACGTCCACGTATCGTCTCATGCGCCAGAGTTTACACCTCTATCCATACAAAATTCAAACGCGGCAACCCCTCAGCGCCGCTACCATTGCTGCACGAGAGACATTCGCTAACGATATAGTGCACAGGATTGATGACGGCGATATGCATGTGGGCAGCATTTGGTTTACTGACGAAGCTTATTTTTACCTGGACGGCTTCGTCAATAAACAGAACTGGCGCATATGGGGAACCGAAAAGCCCCATGTTGCAGTCCCATCGTCCCTGCAGCCTCAATAAGTACTGGTCTGGGCCGCCATTTCTTCCAAAGGAATCATTGGCCCATTTTTCACATCCGAAACGATTACTGCATCACGCTATCTGGACATTCTTCGTGAATTTGTGGCGGTACAAACTGCCTTAGACGACACTGCGAACACCTCGTGGTTTATGCAAGATGGTGCCCGGCCACATCGCACGGCCGACGTCTTTAATTTCCTGAATGAATATTTCGATGATCGTGTGATTGCTTTTGGCTATCCGAAACATACAGGAGGCGGCGTGGATTGGCCTCCCTATTCGCCAGACATGAACCCCTGTGACTTCTTTCTGTGGGGACACTTGAAAGACCAGGTGTACCGCCAGAATCCAGAAACAATTGAACAGCTGAAGCAGTACATCTCATCTGCATGTGAAGCCATTCCGCCAGACACGTTGTCAAAGGTTTCGGGCAATTTCATTCAGAGACTACGCCATATTATTGCTACGCATGGTGGATATGTGGAAAATATCGTACTATAGAGTTTCCCAGACCGCAGCGCCATCTGTTGTTGGCAATTGTAACTACTGTAATTTCGAAAGTTTGTCTGCCTGAAAATGTACTGTTGTCCCAAGCATATTGCAACAAACGGTGTATTTCTATCGCTGCTCGTTTAATTTTTATTGCCGTTTCAAATATACCGGTCATTTTTGAAACACCCTGTACCTTCCCATGGTTGGCTTGCAAGCTGTGGAAAGAGCACTAGAATGCGCCGGTACAGAGTATCCCAGCAGGTGGATAAAGCGACATCTGTGGGTAGAAACATGCACTACATGAACGCTGACGGCTGCGGCGTGCACGCTGTGACCCGGAAGTTGCACATGTGCAGGAGCACCGCAAACGTGCACAATTTCTGGCCAGCCCTGCATTAATCTGTGTCCTTTCACTCTTACTTATTTGTATTCATCTGCAAATAATCACTTTACTTTAGTTCTATCCATCTTGCCTTTCTATTACAAATAAAATAAGGTGTCTTTAGTGTTGTTGTATAAGTTTTAACAAAAATGTCTTCCCAATTTTTCTATCTTCGATGATATTTTATTGCGTTGTTGATATACTATTCCTTTTGGTAATTATTTGCATCAATAGCTACTGTTTCTGGTATTCTGAACGAGCATGATGCATGAGCTGTTCAGGTGTAGCGCATTTCTGGGCATATGCGAAAGTAAGGCGGGACTGTGCTCATTTACGTTTTTGGAGATTCATGATGTTTTACCGGTTTTATTATCTTGTAATATATTTTGCACATTTTATGGTCATTTGGCTTTAAGGCAATTTGTTGATGGTTTTGTAACAGTGTTTTTACCATCTTAGCTAATTTCTCATCTATTTGTTGTTTGCAACTCACACTTGTATGTCTCCTTGGTTTATTTGCAGTTAATCGTGGCGTTCTGCAATCAAATATAAGAATCCTAAATAAAAATTTCTTCTGTGGCCGTCATGGCCTGTGCGGGAGGAGTTAAGGACTTATACAGCGCTACTGCTCAGTACGCCATCTGGCATGTACAGTTATTAATCTTAATTTTTTTAGAGGCAATATTTTCTTCAAATGTATATTGACGGTGTTGTTGTTCACTTCGCACTAGTTGCTTACAATTATGATTTTGTATGCTCCAGTTGACCGTCTTTAAAATATTTGATCAACTTGTTTTATAAAATACTAGCTGACCCGGCGAACTCTGTTCCGCCTTAAAGTCAATAAATAATCAGATTCTGGATGTTAAGTTCAATTTTTTATTAGGAAATACAAATAAAAAATCAAGTATTTTAATGATTCTTTATTCTTTATGTTTTTTGGTGCATCGCTTCCACTCTTCAATTAAGTACCTTGTGATACACGACATTTTTTGTTTTATTATCAGGCCCAAGAACAAACAACGCAGATGCTCTTCCGACCCGTGAACATGCCACATATAATTGACCATGTGAAAAACATGGATATTCCAGATTTAAACGACAAACTTTCGAATTTTCCTTTGAGTTTCGTCGCGTAAATAACATTGTTCATCAATTTACTTACGACCAAACGCGTACCGTTGCACAGTTTTGGTTGGTTTATGTTTCGAAGCATGATTACTACGGAGCCAAATTTTAGGCATAAATTGTGCGGTGGTAAGCCAGGCACATCAAAGGAGTTTAAAAATTCAATTGGATAGTTGGTGGCTTCATCTTCATTTGTTACACAGTCAATAGATTTGAATGAATGCATTTTACCAGTGATATCATTCTGAATTACGTAGTTTTACTTTTGTAGTTAGTAATGATGTTTGGGAATACTTTGTTGATAAGTTCGTCTTTCGATGAGACAAATTTACAGAAATTATGAGGAAATGAAATCAATCCGCTCGATTCTTCGACAGGTACTCGACCATTACCGATAATCAGCAATCGCTCAGAGAAATCTTCAGCAGATGTATCATTAAGCAATGCAACTCTCATGTCTGTTGTCAGCTGAAGTTTCTTCACATAGCGCCATAGATTCGATGATTTGAGGCAAGCGTTTATTTCGTCTACAGCCGTTGATCTTGGAAGTACTGGCAGTGTTTGGCGGAAATCATCAGACAGTAAAATCATTGTTCCTCCAAAACATCTCGAGTCATTGCGTAGATCTTTCAATGTTCGGTTAAGTGCCTCTAATGCACGTTTGTGCGTCATTGTGCATTCGCTCCAGATGATGATGGTGCATTCGCCCCGGATGATGATCTTGGATGCTGATAAAACTTTAGCCATTGCTGAGTTTTTTTGTAATATTACATGTTGGTTCTTCAATAGCTTGAAGATTTAACGGTAATTTTAATGCTGTATGAGCCGTATGGCATCCTTCCAACAATGTGGCTGCTATTCCAGAAGAAGCAACTCCAACCGCAATGTTGGATCTCGCACGAACAGTGGCTAAAACTACTGACATGAGGAATGTCTTGCCAGTTCCACCAGGGGCATCCACGAAATATAAACCACCATTTCCATCATCAATTGCCTTCATTAATGTATCATAAACTTCCATTTGTTGGGAGTTCAACAGGGGTACATTCATACATATTTCGGGCTTGCAGCCGGTCGTCCTTCAATACATCGCACGATATTTCAACTGGGCACCTGCCAGTCATCTTCAGGTGAGCCGTCGCAGACTGGCGATAACGTCCTCCGCTCCGCAATGTATAGCGTACTATAACCATTCTGCGCATGCGTCGTTTTCGACGCATGCGCAGAATGGTTATAGTACGCTATATATTGCGGAGCGGAGGACGTTATCGCCAGTCTGCGACGGCTCACCTGAAGATGACTGGCAGGTGCCCAGTTGAAATATCGTGCGATGTATTGAAGGACGACCGGCTGCAAGCCCGAAATTTGTTTGAACAGTCAATTCGCCGGGAAAATTTTAAAATTCACAGGAGTACATTCGTTTGAACTACTAAATCTAATTCCTGGTGATCGTATTCACGTTCCCGTGATAAATCTCTTCTTGTGCGTCGAAAATTATCTACATGTTGATCTGTGTTGTTCGCTCGACGATTTCGCATTGCTAACCGAGCCGTTTCACGGGCTGCCTCACTTTTACGGCTTTGTCGAGATATATTCGATCGTCTTGGTCGCGGCATTGTTAATGATTATTCAAAGAAAATACAAATTATTTCTCTAAATTTTTAATTAATGATATATACTGATACTTAACCATAGACGTTTAGCTATCATTTGCGTTTTGTTATTCCATGCCAGATGCGTTTTATTATACCACATTTTATAGCGGTCGAAGGGGATAAAATGTATCCTACGTCCATCTCCTGGTTCTAAGTTACCTCTCCAACAATTTTCAGCCAAATCGGTCCAGCTGTTCTTGAATTATAAATAGTGTAACTAACACGACTTTCTTTTATATATAAAGAGTTTTTGAGTGGTGATCTGATGGTTTATGACAGAAACGCGTAATTTAATTAAGAAGTACAACCAACATCTGCTTACTGTTGATAGCCGTCTACCAGCATTGGTTATAATTTTCACATATTTGAAAAAGTCGTCCTTCGTCACAATGAAGGCAACTCGATGAGGAGTACTCCAAATATTGTGCATGTCATGGGCTCGTGTAGAGCACACATGTCAGAGAGTATTATCTCCGCTGTCTGCGTGCCGTGATGTTGGATATTTGAAAGTGAAACACCTGTATGTACACTGATGAGCCAAATATTTTGACCACCGCCCACCGCTATGTTGGATACCTCCTGGTGGTGTTGCGGGCACGTGACGCAATAAGGAGAGAACGTAAGGGGAAGAGAGGCGAATGGGCAGTGATTACAGCGAATAGATGGGCCACAAATGCAGAAATCCACGGACATAAGTGGTTTTGCCAAAGGGCACCTTGTTGTGGCTCTGCGGCTGGATCTAGGCGCGCAGCCCGGAACCGCGCGACTGCTACGGTCCCAGGTTCGAATCCTGCTTCGGGCATGGATGTGTGTAATGTCCTTAGGTTAGTTAGGTCTAAGTAGTTCTAGGGGACTGATGACCACAGATGTTAAGTCCCATAGTGCTCAGAGCCATTTTTTTTTCTGCGGCTGGAAACAAGAATCTCTGAAACGCCGAGGCTCGTCGGCTGTTTGCGTACTACTGTCGTGAGCACCCATGGTGAGTGGTTGAAGAATAACGGAGGAATGCGTAGGCCGTATGGTACTGGACGACTACGTCTCATCACAAAGTGTAGAAGTCGGAAGATCCCCCACTGTGTGATCCAGGATGGGCAGCGGTCTGTGGCAGGTCTCACGACAGGGCAGGCACAAGTGTTTCGGGGCACACCGTCCAAAAGCCACTGTTGAAGAGGGAGCTCCACATCACACGACCCCTACGTGTTCCTGTGTTAACCCAACGATATCATCAGTTTTCGATTGCAGTGGACACAGCATCACTAAGTTTTCATCGCCGGGGACCAATAGAAATATGTCGCCTTTCGAGTGAATCGGATATCTTGTTACACCAGGTCGATGGTTGCGTCGTTACACGCCGCCATCCAGGCGAATGGCTGCTTGAAACGTGCACCGCGCCACAGGTGCAGGCCGGTGAGAGCAGAATTAAGAATAGACTGGAATACTCTCTTTCAAATTCTGTAGGTACCAGCGACAAAATACAGGGAGCGAAAGCTACACTACTGGCCATTAAAATTGCTACACCACGAAGATGGCGTGCTACAGACGCGAAATTTAACCGACAAGAAGAAGATACTGTGATATGCAAATGATTAGCTTTTTAGAGCATTCACATAAGATTGGCGCCGGTGGCGACACCTACAACGTGCTGACATGAGGTATGTTCCCAACCGATTTCTCATACACAAACAGCAGTTGACCGGCGTTGCCTGTTGAGACGTTGTTGTGATGCCTCGTGTAAGGAGGAGAAATGCGTACCATCACGTTTCCGACTTTGATAAAGGTCGGATTGTAGCCTATCGCGATTGCGGTTTATCGTACCGCGACATTGCTGCTCGCGTTGGTCGAGATCCAATGACTGTTAGCAGAATATGGAATCGTTGGGTTCAGGAGGGTAATACGGAACGCCGTCCTGGATCCCAACGGCTTCGTATCACTAGCAGTCGAGATGACAGGCATCTTATGCTCATGGCTGTAACGGATCGTGCAGCCACGTCTCGATCCCTGAGTCAACAGATGGGGACGTTTGCAACACAACAACCGTCTGCAAGAACAGTTCGACGACGTTAGCAGCAGTATGGACTAACAGCTCGGAGACCGTGGCTGCGGTTACCCTTGACGCTGCATCACAGACAGGAGCGCCTGCAATGGTGTACTCAACGACGAACCTGATTGCGCGAATGGCAAAACGTCATTTTTTTCGGATGAATCCAGGTTGTGTTTACAGCATCATGATGGTCGCATCCTTGTTTGGCGACAGCGCGGTGAACGCACATTGGAAGCGTGTATCCGTCATCGCCATAGTGGCGTATCACCCGGCGTGATGGTATGGGATGCCATTAGTTACACGTCTCGGTCACCTCTTGTTCGCATTGACGGCACTTTGAACAGTGGACGCTACATTTCAGATGTGTTACGACCCGTCGCTCTGTAAGTAGGCTGTCTACCCTTCATTAGATCCCTGCAAAACCCTACATTTCAGCAGGATAATCCACGACCGCGTGTTGCAGGTCCTCTACGGGCCTTTCTGGATACAGAAAATGTCCGACTGCTGCCCTGGCCAGCACATTCTCCAGATCTGCTACTAATTGAAAACGTCTAGTCAATGGTGGCCGAGCAACTGGCTCGTCACAAGACGGCAGTTGCTACTTTTGATGAACTGTGGTATCGTTTTGAAGCTGCATGGGCAGCTGTACCTGTACACGCCATCCAAGCTTTGTTTGACTGAATGCCCAGGCGTATGAAGGCCTTTATTACGGCCAGAGGTGATCGTTCTGGGTACTGATTTCTCAGGATCTATGCGCCCAAATTGTGTGAAAATGTAATCACATGTCAGTTCTATTATAATATATTTGTCCAATGAATACCCGTTTATCATCTGCATTTCTTCTTGGTGTAACAATTTTAATGGCAAGTAGTGTATTATGACCAATTCCCACCGCTATGGCCCGCATCTCGTGGTCGTGCGGTAGCGTTCTCGCTTCCCACGCCCGGGTTCCCGGGTTCGATTCCCGGCGGGGTCAGGGATTTTCTCTGCCTCGTGATGGCTGGGTGTTGTGTGCTGTGCTTCGGTTAGTTAGGTTTAAGTAGTTCTAAGTTCTAGGGGACTTATGACCACAGCAGTTGAGTCCCATAGTGCTCAGAGCCATTTGAACCATTTGAACCACCGCTATGTTGGATACCTTCCGGTGGTGTTGCGGGCACGTGACGCAATAAGGAAAGAATTTAAGGGCAAGAGAGACGATTGGGCGGTCATTATAGCGAAGATACGGGCCACTAATTCTGAAATCGACTGACATAAGCAGTTTTGACAAACGGTATCTTGTTGTGGAGCTGCGGCTGGGAACGAGAATCTCTGAAACGGCGAAGTTGGTCGGCTGTTTGCGTACTACTGTGGTGAGCACCCATGGATAGTGGGTGAAGGATAATGGAGTGATGCGGAGGCAGCATGGTACTGACGACCACGTCTCATCACAAAGTGTAGAAGTCGGAAGATCCCCCACTGTGTGATCCACGATGGGCAGCGGTCTGTGGCAGGTCTGACGACAGCGCAGAATGCTGGTGCAGACACAAGTGTTTCGGAGCACACCGTCCAAAAGCCACTGTTGAAGATGGAGCTCCACATCACGCGAACCCTACGTGTTCCTGTGTTGACCCAACGATATCATCAGTTACGACTGCAGTGGACACAGCATCACTAAGTTTTCACCGCCCGCCCAGTTGGCCGTGTGGTCTAACGCACTACTTTCAGGGCGGGAAGGAGCGCCTGGTCCCCGGCACGAATCCGCCCGGCGGATCTGTGTCGAGCTCCGGTGAACCGGCCGGTCTGTGAATGGCTTTTAGGCGGTTTTCCATCTGCCTCGGCGAATGCGGGCTGGTTCCCCTTATTCCGCCTCAGTTGCACTATGTCGGCGATTGTTGCGCAAACAAGTTCTCCACGCACGCGTACACCACCATTACTCTACCACGCAAACACAGGGCTTACACTCGTCTGGTGTGAGACGTTCCCTGGGGGGTCCACCGGGTGCCGAACCGCGCAATAACCCTGGGTTCGGTGTGGGGCGGCGGAGGGGTGAAGTAGACTGCCGCAGTCGTCGTGGGGTTGTGGACCACTGCGGCTGCGGCGGGGACGGAGCCACTCCGTCGTTTCTTGGTCCCCGGTTAACATACAAAACAATACATACAAGTTTTCACCGCCGTGGATCAATAGAAACGTGCCGCCTTTCGAATGAATCGGGTTTCTTGTTACATCATGTCAATGGTTGGATCCTTACACGCCGCCATCCAGGGGGATGGCTGCTTGAACCGTGCACCGCGCCACAGGTGCAAGCCGGTGAGAGCAGAATTAAGATTAGACTGGAATACTGTCTTTCAAATTCTGAAGGTGGCAGGGATAAAACACAGGGAGCGAAAGGTATTTACAATTTGTGCAGAAACCAGATGACAGATAGAGTCGAGGGGCATGAAAGGGAAGCAGTGGTTGAGAGGAGAGTGAGACAGGGTTGTAGCTTCTCCCAGATGTTACTCAATGTGTATATTGAGCAAGCTGCAAGGGAAACGAAAGAATAATTAAGAATAGGAATTAAAAGGAATGGAGAAGAATTAAAAATTTTGAGGTTTGCCGACGAGATTCTAACTCAGCCAGAGACAGCAAAGGGCCTGGGAGAGCATTTCAACGAAGTGGGTAGTGTCTTGAAAGGAGGATATAAGATGGACATGTACAATAGTAAAACGAGGATAATGGAATGTAGTCGAATTAAATCAAGTGATGCTGAGGGAATTAGATTAGGAAATGAGACACTTGAAGTAGCAGACGAGTTTTGCTATTTGGGAAGCAAAATAATTGATGACGATCGAAGTACAGAGGATTTAAAACGTAGACCGCCAATGGCAAGGAAAGCGTTTCTGATGGTTCAAATGGCTCTGAGCACTATGAGACTCAACTGCTGAGGTCATTAGTCCCCTAGAACTAGTTAAACCTAACTAACCTAAGGACATCACACACATCCATGCCCGAGGCAGGATTCGAACCTGCGACCGTAGCGGAGCACTATGGGACTTAACATCTGAGGTCATCAGTTCCGTAGAGCTTAGAACTACTTAAACCTAACCAACCTAAGGACATCACACACATCGATGCCCGAGATAGGATTCGAACCTGCGACCGTAGCGGTCACGCGGTTCCAGACTGAAGCGCCTAGAAGCGCTCGGCCGCTGAGGCCGGCAAAGCGTTTCTGAAGAAGAGAAATTTGCTAACGTCGAGTATAGATTTAAGTGTCAGGAAGTCTTTTCTGAAAAATATGTTCAAATGTGTGTGAAATCTTATGGGACTTAAGTGCTAAGGGCATCAGTCCCTAAACTTACACACTACTTAACCTAAATTATCCTAAGGACAAACACACACATCCATGCCCGAGGGAGGACTCGAACCTCCGCCGGGACCAGCCGAGTCTTTTCTGAAAGTATTTGTATGGAGCGTAGCCAGGTATGGAAGTGAAACATGGACGATAAATAGTTTACACAAGAAGAGAATAGAAGCTTTCGACATGTGGTGCTACAGAAGAATGCTCAAGATTAGACGGGTAGATCACGTAATTAATGAGGAGGTACTGAGCAGAATTGGGGGGGGGGGGGGGGGGGGGGAATTTGTGGCACAACACGGCCAGAAGATGGGATTGGTTGGTAGGACATGTTCTGAGGCATCAAGGGATCACCAATTTGGTATTGGAGGGCAGCGTGGAGGGTAAAAATCGTAGAGGGAGACCAAGAGATGAATACACTAAGCAGATTCAGAAGGGTGTAGGTTGCAGTAGTTACTCGGAGATGAAGAAGCTTGCACAGATGGAGTAGCATGGAGAGCTGCTTCAAACCAGTCTCTGGACTCAAGACCACAACAACACTGAGTTGGGCGTCTATCGGACCTATGGTAGTACTCGAAGACTCCATGGCAGCAGTGAATTACGTGAACATTACTGCGGACCGTCTGCTGCGTCCATTCTCCTTTGAAGTCTTTTCTGACGGCGATGACATCTTCCAGCAGGGTAACTCTCCGCGACACAAGGCCAGCATCGTGCTGCACTGGTTTGAGAAGCATGTTAGTGAACTCACATTGATGTCTTAGGCAGCAGATGGCCTTGATCTGTATCCATTGGAACACACACCGGGGGCCAGCTACGTGCCCACAAACCACTCTCCCGAAATTTGTGGGAATTTACTGACCTGTGAGTAGTGCCATATAATTCTGGAAACCTATGAAGGTCTTGCAGAATCTACAGGGTGTTAAATTGATCGTGACTGGGCCAAATATCTCACGAAATAAGCGTCAAACGAAAAAACTACGAAGAACGAAACTCGTCTAGCTTGAAGGGGAAATCAGATGGCGCTATGGTTGGCCTGCTAGATGGCGCTGCCATTGGTCAAACGGATATCAACTGCGTTTTTTAAAAATAAGAATCCCCATTTTTTATGACATATTCGTGTGGTACATAAAGAAATATGAATGTTTTAGTTGGACCACTTTTTTCGCTTTGTGATAGATGGGGCTGTAATAGTCACAAACATATGGCTCTCAATTTTAGACGAACAGTTGCTAACAGGTAGGTTTTTTTAAATTAAAATACAGAACGTAGGTATGTTTGAAGGTTTCATTTCGGTTGTTCCAATGCGATACATGTACCTTTAAGAACTCATCATTTCTGAGAACGCATGCTGTTACAGCGTGTTTACCTGTAAATACCAGATTAATGCAATAAATGCTCAAAATGATGTCCGTCAACCTCAATGCATTTGGTAATACGTGTAACGACATTCCTCTCAACAGCGAGTAGTTCGCCTTCCGTAATGTTCGCACATGCATTGACAATGCGCTGACGCATGTTGTCAGGCGTGGATCACGATAGCAAATATCCTTCAACTTTCCCCACAGAAAGGAATCCGAGGACGTCAGATCCGGTGAACGTGAGGGCCATAGTATGGTGCTTCGACGACCAATCCACGTGTCATGAAGTATGATATTGAATACCGCTTCAACCGCACGCCGGACATCCATCATATTGGAAGTACATCGCCATTCTGTCATGGAGTGAAACATCTTGTAGTAACATCGGTAGAACATTACGTAGGAAATCAGCATACATTGGACCATTTAGATTGCCATCGATAAAATGGGGGCCAATTATTCTTCCTCCCATAATACCGCACCATACATTATCCTGCCAAGGTCGCTGATGTTTCACTTGTCTCAGCTATCGTGGATTTTCCGTTGCTCAACAGCGCATATTATGCCAGTTTACGTTACCGCTGTTGGTGAATGACGCTTCGTCTCTAAATAGAACGCGTGCAAAAAATCTGTCATCGTCCCGTAATTTCTCGTGTGCGCAGTGGCAGAACTGTAGGCGACGTTCAAAGTCGTCGACATGCAATTCCTGGTATATAGAAACATGGTACGGGTGCAACCGGTGTAGCTGTCTCAACACCGACGTTTATGAGATTCCCGATTCTCGCGCAATTTGTCTGCTACCGATGTGCGGATTAGCCGCGACTGCAGTAAAACACCTACTTGGGCACCATCATTTGTTGCAGGTCGTGGTTGACGTTTCACATGTGGCTGAACACTACCTCTTTCATTAAGTAACGTAACTATCCGGCGAATGGTCCGGACACTTGAATGATGTCGTCCAGGATACCGAGCAGCATACATAGCACACGCCCGTTGGGCATTTTGATCACAATAGCCATACATCAACACGATATCGACATTTTCCGAAATTGGTAAACGGTCCATTTTAACACGGGTAATGTATAACGAAGCAAATACCGTCCGCACTGGCGGAATGTTACATGATACCACGTACTTATACGTTTGTGACTATTACAGCGCCATGTATCACAAAACGAAAAAAGTGGTCCAACTAAAACATTCGTATTTTTTTACGTACTACACGAATATGTAATAAAAAATTGGGTTTCCTATTTTTTAAAAAGGCAGTTGATATCCGTTTGACCTATGGCAGCGCCATCTGGCGGTCCAACCACAGCGCCAAGTGGTTTCCCCCTTCAAGCTAGACGAGTTTCGTTCATTGTAGTTTTTTCGTTTGATGCTTATTTCGTGAGATATTTGGCCCGGTCACGATCAATGGTCCAGCCCGTCTAGCAAGCAGAATCGCTGTTGTTGAAAAGTGGACTAACACGCTATAAAACTGGTGGCCACAATGTTTTGCTTCATCGGTGTATCGCTTAGTGTGCGGTAAGTACGTGTGTTCTTTCACGCGAAATTCGCCGACGTTAATCAGCAAAAACAAGAGATGCGGGTGGGAGCTTGCTTTGGCAGCCTGGACCAGGGCTGCGTGTCAGTACGTGTGGGGCGATGAGCTCTGAGGTAGCGGGTCCGGATTTAGACGGGCCCGTCTGTCGACAGGGGGAGGAGGGGTACACGCCGGCTCTCAGCAGGAGTTCTTAAGCGCCAGAGCTGGCAGAGCTCCACGGCCGTCGCCTCAAGGGGTTTGTTACCCACATCGATCGGGACACACGGCGAGCAACCTGCGACACAGCGAGGAGAGAGGTCTGTCGGCTCAGCAGCGATCGCCGACAACCACAACGAACGCGATGCGAGCTGGTGCGCCACCCAATGCCTACTTCTACACACACACACTGTGAAGTGCATGGCAGAGGGAACTTGCGACTGCACCGAATGTTAGGGGTTCTTTCCGTTCTATCTGCGTATTGACCCCAAAAAGAATATCTCTCTAGGTTCGTCACTGAAGACTGCTTCTTCAAACTTTTCAACTAGAATTTCGCGGCGTAATTGGCTTCCACCTTCGAGGGTCTCCCGGTTCAAATTTACTAACATTTTCGTGACCCTCTCCACTGAGTCGAACCTGTAGCTATTCCTGCTGCCCTTCTTTGTATATTCCCAATGTCCTGTGTTAGCATTACTCGGTATGTCTCCCACGTACATGAACAATATTCTAAGATGTGACGAGCGGGTGATTTGCAAGCATCTTCCTCTGTAGCTTGATTCAGTTTTCCCAGTTTCTGCCAATGAACCGAATTCCGCCATCTGCCTTACCTACGACTGAACCTCCTGTGATCGTTCCATTTCATATCTCTACAAATTTTATTTGTATCACTTGTCTGATTCCAGTTGTAGCTCACGTGTAATCCATAGGATATTATTTTCTTTCCTTTTTGTGAAGGGCACAGTTTTATTCACTACTGGCCATTAAAATTGCCACACCACGAAGATGACGTGCTACAGACGCGAAATTTAACCGACAGGAAGAAGATGCTGTGATATGCAAATGATTAGCTTTTCAGAGCATTCACACAAGGTGGCGACACCTACAACGTGCTGACATGAGAAAAGTTTCCAACCGATTTCTCACACACAAACAGCAGTTGACCGGCGTTGCCTGGTGAAACGTTTTTGTGATGCCTCGTGTAAGGAGGAGAGATGCGTACCGTCGCGTTTCCGACTTTGCTAAAGGTCGGATTGTAGCCATCGCGATTGCGGTTTATCGTATCGCGACACGCGTTGGTCGAGATCCAATGACTGTTAGCAGAATATGGAATCGGTGGGTTCAGGAGGGTAATACGGAACGCCGTGCTGGATCCCAACGGACTCGTATCACTAGCAGTAGAGATGACAGGCATTTTATCCGCATGGCTGTAACGAATCGTGCAGCCACGTCTCGATCCCTGAGTTAACAAAATGGTTCAAATGGCTCTGAGCACTATGGGACTCAACTGCTGAGGTCATTAGTCCCCTAGAACTTAGAACTAGTTAAACCTAACTAACCTAAGGACATCACAAACATCCATGCCCGAGGCAGGATTCGAACCTGCGACCGTAGCGGTCTTGCGGTTCCAGACTGCAGCGCCTTTAACCGCACGGCCACTTCGGCCGACCCTGAGTTAACAGATGGGGACGTTTGCAAGACAACAACCATCTGCACGAACAGTTAGTTAAACGACGTTTGCAGCAGCATGGACTATCATCTCGGAGGCCATGGCTGTGGTTACCCTTGACGCTGCGTCACAGACAGGAGCATCTGCGATGGTGTACTGAACGACGAACCTCGGTGCACCAATGGCAAAACGTCATTTTTTCGGATGAATCCAGGTTCTGTTTACAGCATCATGATGGTCGCATCCGTGTTTCGCAACATCGCGGTGAACGCACATTGGAAGCATGTATTCGTCATCGCCATAGTGGCGTATCACCTGGCGTCATGGTACGGGGTGCCGTTGCTTACACGTCTCGGTCACCTCTTGTTCGCATTGACGGCACTTTGAACAATGGACGTTACATTTCAGATGTGTTACGACCCATGGCTCTACCCTCCATTCGATCCCTGCGAAACCCTACAATTCACCAGGATAATGCACGATCGCATGTTGCAGGTCCTGTACGGGTCTCTTTCTTGATACAGAAAATGTTCGACTGCTGCCTTGGATAGCACATTCTCCAGATCTCCCACCAATTGAAAACGTCTGGTCAATGGTGGCCGAGCAACTGGCCCGTCGCAATTCACCACTCACTACTCTTGATGAACTGTGGTATCGTGTTGAAGCTGCTTGGGCACCTGTACATTACACGCCATCCAAGCTCTGTTTGACTCAATGCCCAGGCGTATCAAGGCCGTTATTACGGCCAGAGGTGGTTGTTCTGGGTACTGATTTCGCACCCAAACTGCGTGAAAATGTAATCGCATGTCAGTTCTAGTATAATATATTTGTGCAATGAATATCCGTTTATCATCTGCATTTCTTCTTGGCGTATCAATTTTAAAGGCCAGTAGTGTATTTCTGAACATTTAAAATAAGTTTGTGTAGCGGACTCTGAGACACAATTCCAGTGTTCTGGCGACTACGTTTCTGCGAAAAGCAGGAAATCTGGCAATACTGTTGTTGTTTTCTGCATTACTGCTCTTTCATTTAATTTGAGCCCAATTAGCTGAGCTTCGAGCGGCACCCACTCGGGGACAGAAGTATACATAATGCAAAAGGTATTGAAAAACGAAAGGGCTTTGTGCAAACTACCGCCCGCACCCATGTATACACTCTTTTCATAGACATAACAGCATTAACACCTTCTGTTCTGTAATTGCATCGCAGTAACCACCATTCTCTTCCACAATAGCTCAGACGCTTGTGTGCACGTGACTAAGATGTTCGTAATGGAGTCCAAAATTCAGTTTTCTTTGCGAATTAACACATAAACTTTCATGTTTAGTATAATAACAAAAGTTCCTAAACGGACTGATAGCTTTGTAGATTATTTCATCTTGATGGCCTTTTCGTGAGATACGCGTAGGAGGACGCAGTATGTTGGTTGACTCTTCTAGGAATGTACGCTCTCGGAACTTTATAACAGTCGACCGTAACGTGATGCAGAACGCCTCTCTTACACCGTCTGCCACTGGAGATGGATGAGCATCTCGGTCTCGTCTACGTCCTTGTTAATTGATTCTGTAACGAAACGCGCTGCTCTTCTTTAGATCTTCTCGATGTTCTCTATAGGCATAGTTACCAACCGTGCACAGACAGCGTGACGACTCCAGCGAGCGACCAAATGGTGGAAATTGCCCTAAAGATGGCCCCATCGCGGGTTGAAACCGGTTGGTGGCAAAATAAATAATGCGAATGTGACTGTCATGTTGAATAATTGATTATAAGTAAATTAATCGCTGTTTGTCTCCATACAACTATGTTGTCTAAAATTTAAAAAAAAAATTCCGTATCAGTCCTATCTGGTACGGATCCCATACTGATGAGCAATGTTTAAGTTTTGGTTGAACGAGTGTTTGGTAAGCTACTTCCTTTGTTGATGGAGTACATTTCCTGAGAATTCTCCCAATGAATGTCAGTCTGGTGTCTGCCTTACTCGTGATTATTTTAGATGGCCGTTCCTCGTCGAATCGCTCCGTAAGCTTACCCCAAGAAATTTCATGGAAGTTTCTGCTCCAGTGATTGTCTTGCAATTATGTAATTATTCAATAAAGGATATTTCTGCCTATGTATTAGCAATACATTACATTTGTTTAAGCTGAGGTTCCGTTCCCTGAACCACGTGTCGACTCTCTGTAGCGTTTCCTGCATTTCGCCACACTTTCCTAGCGTTGCGACTGCTCTATACACAACAGCTTCGTTATCTACTAGGCCATTTACATGTATTGTGAAAAATAATGGTCCTATATTACTAAACTGGGGCACGCCCGAGTTGCTTTTACGTCTGAAGGCTTCTCTCCTTTCAGAACGACATGGTGTGTTCTCTAATGGTTCAAATGGCTCTGAGCACTATGGGACTCAACTGCTGAGGTCATTAGTCCCCTAGAACTTAGAACTAGTTAAACCTAACTAACCTAAGGACATCACAAACATCCATGCCCGAGGCAGGATTCGAACTTGCGACCGTAGCGGTCTTGCGGTTCCAGACTGCAGCGCCTTTAACCGCACGGCGTGTGTTCTCTGACAAAACCGAATGTCTATATTGATCCATTGTAGAGGTTTAGTGACAGATGTGATTGTTCTGGAACGTCTCTGTTAGATTAGTTTCGTACTATTTAACTTGTACGGGGTGTTCAAAATGTCTCTCCGCAGTGCCGTACGGTTGTTAGCCGCGCGTGTCGTATGCCGCAGTGAATAATACCGAAATGAACCACAATGCAGTATCGTTGTGCGTTTATTGCTTCGTTGAAAAATATGGGACCCACAGTACAACGTCTAGAAGTTGCAATCCAAACTCCTATTTTCACAGAATGAAGTGGAGTTTGTGGCAGAACTTGACATGAAGAAGGGACCGATTGGTAGGACATGTTCTGAGGCATCAAGGGATCACAAATTTAGCGTTGGGGGGCAGCGTGGAGGGTAAAAGTCGTAGAGGGAGACCAAGAGGTGAATACACTAAGGAGATTCAGAAGGATGTAGGTTGCAGTAAGTACTGGGAGATGAAGAAGCTTGCACAGGATAGAGTAGCATGGAGAGCTGCATCTAACCAGTCTCACGACTGAAGACAACAACAACAACAAAAACGCTCAGTTATTTGTAATTTAGTTTTGTACTTCTTGTTTGTCCCCATTCAGTGGTGCACAATCACACTAAAGTATCAATTTTTCAAGTAAGCATCTAATCCTATATACATTACCTATACTTTGTGCTCCCAAATTTCCTTTCTCTCTTTATGAACTGTATGAATGAGTGAGTGAAAGTTGAATTTGTCTTATATATAGTAGCAGTACACCATTTGGATGTCTGCCGTTGTAGATTCTGTGTAGCCAACATAGCTTTCTCAGTCAAGGCAAAGAGATTTGTAACTTTTCGCTAGTCATTCGGCAGTGGTTAAATTGGTGGCGGAAGGACCACACTGGTCTCTTTCTGGGGGAAGCTCTTGGTTCTCTTGACTAGACCTTGTGTGAGTGAAGATGGTAGTTTATGAGCGACTTCGCGTTGGTGTTAATGTGTGATGGTGTTTAGGTACTCTTAACTGATGTACACGTTTGATCTGCTAGTCAATTTTGAAATTCGGTAGTCGAATCCTTATATTATTCAGAGTGTAGTCACGAGTATATTTTGTATATTTGGCTAAAATGGCTCTGAGCACTATGGGTCTTAACATCAATGGTCATCAGTCCCCTAGAACTTAGAACTACTTAAACCAAACTAACCTAAGGACATCACACAACACCCAGTTGTCACGAGGCAGAGAAAATCCCTGACCCCGCCGGGAATCGAACCCGGGAACCCGGGCGTGGGAAGCGAGAACGCTACCGCACGACCACGAGCTGCGGACTTTGTGTATTTAGTAAGTGTTTCCGGTCCTTGCTTTGTGTAACTAGAAAACTTGGTGAAGGAAGTACGTTACTCCAGCACATGTTTAAAATTCTGTTGCCAGACTTCCCTTTTAACTGGAATGTATGTGTGATCTTTTCTCGTGTGTGTGTGTGTGTGTGTGTGTGTGTGTGTGTGTGTGTGTGTGTGTTGTATTTCTTCTACTTTTCATTTCGTTTCGATTTTAAGTTTGTGTAGCTTTGTTCATGCCATGTGGTTTTAATTTCACCGTGTGTAATTTCAGTACTATCTTCAATGAGTTTTATTCTTATTTCCGCGTGATATTTTATTGCTGTTTGTGTCTATACGATTTACATTTGTGTTCTTGAAGTTTCCACAATTATTAATAATTTTGCTTTGTTAATGAATATTGACGGCAGTTGCGGGTGTTTTACGCCAGCGTAGCTTAGTTTGATGTGCAAGGTGATGCATGCAAATTTCTTTGTCAGAAAGTGTTCCGTAGTATTCTTATTCATAATAACTCAATCACAGCGATAGGGATGAACCTCTGAGCCTCTGACTTACTGTGATGGGTAAATTCTTTTCATCTCTGTCCTTGTGTGTGACTCGTGTGTGTGTGTATGAACTTTTCCCATGCGCACAGAAGATATCCTTTTCATTTATCACAGCAAAATTTTGTCAGTTTTTAGTATGATGTTTAATTTTAATGAACTGTGTTAACTCTGATGACATTTTCTCAGACAAACCCATCCAATTTTGTAAGATTATTTTTAATACATCTCACCTGGCTTTTCTGAAACGCAAAAAGCGTGCCAAATATTTGTAGACATTTCTCTGATTGTCCTTTTTTTGTTGAGGCTTAAGCCTCGCTTACTCTGAATTAACGATTCAATGGTTGTGCTTAAATTGTTTGCATACGCTCACTCCATATATTCACTTCGATCTTCGTATTAGTGTTAACACATTAGTTACACTTACCAATTCATTGATTAATTTTGTTCTTCTTATATTAAATTTTCCCAATTTTAATGAAATTAGGTGGTGACCCAAAAAAATTGTGTGACGCACAAAACTTACAGTAGACTGCATAGTTTCGCAATGGCTAACTTCCCTCACTCCTGTTTGCAAATCACTCTCCAGGTAACCATTGATCCATTAATAAGAATTTAATTCCATTGTATCATATGTCTCTCAGTATAAAAAAAATATCCCCACTGGATTCACTTCACAGGTGGCGTCGGTGCTGCATCTCGCGTATTCATGATACACTGAAACCCAGGCGGGCATTGTATTTCGTTCATCATAAGAATAAACCGCATAAAATCATTACACTATGTATTCTTCCGCGCTTGCTGGAACCTCGTTGGATTTCGTTTCATGTATAGCAGAGCCCAATCTGTCTCGAGCACAGTCGAGGTACGATAATGAGGATACTTTTTATGCTGTGCGTTATGCGTACATCGACTCAGCGATAATATGGAACAAGTTTACCGGCGCATTTAACTTGCAAAGCACTAGTCAGCCACCTGGTCCAACTAACCTGCAGTGATGTGAACAGCTGTAGTATAAACGTATAAAGAGACGAGTAGAGAACAATACAGCCTTGAATGTCATTTAATTTTTGAACAAAAGGAAATAACGGCAAAACTCAGGCTATACGCTACTTAGGTGATCTGAAGGAAAACATTCCACCGATCTTAGCTAACATAGTACTGTAATTAAAAAGGAGAGTGATGAACATTCCTGACTATAACAAGGATGATTTTTCTGTATGAGCTATGTGCGGCGTAAAAGCGCACTTCTGAGATTTCACGATGTAGTTAAATATTGAAGCCACTGAAGGCATCTGGTAGCCTCTGAACTTCTTCCATATCGGGTACATTCCAGTACTGCTACGCTAATAACGAGGCCATCAACAACAGAATTCCAACCCACCAAGAGGTCCACATTATCTACTCCTCATCTTTTATGACGTGCTGTTCTGCATTTCGCCATCGTTCGGCCGGCCGCGGTGGTCTCGCGGTTCTAGGCGCGCAGTCCGGAACCGCGCGACTGCTACGGCCGCAGGTTCGAATCCTGCCTCGGGCATGGATGTGTGTGATGTCCTTAGGTTAGTTAGGTTTAAGTAGTTCTAAGTTCTAGGGGACTGATGACCACAGCTGTTAAGTCCCATAGTGCTCAGAGCCCCCCCCCCCCCCCCCCTCCATCGTTCGGTACTGGCGTGTCACAAAGCTTCGTGCATCAGTTCTAGTAAGTTTGGAAGCTTAAACGTCTTGTTATTTCTTGCGACAAATCAACTTGGCTCCAGAATCAATTCTATTGGGTTCAGATAGCAGTGGTACGGTAACAACTGTAAAATTGCAGCGTTTGTACAGTCTGCTCGACGCCGTTTTCCGTGTTTCAACAACGCTTATCCCTCTGGCTCCTGTGAGATCACATCTGTCCTATAAAACAGTGGGCACATTCAAACAAAGAGTATTTGACTTTTCATTTTTCTCAAAAAAAAATTAATTTTGTAATGTTTTCTTAACTTCAAAATCTGTAACAATCTTTTATAACACATTGATGACTAAGAATGTGTATTTACAATGAAAAACACAATTCTGCGTGTGATATGTACACTACTGGCCATTAAAATTGCTACACCACGCGGATGACGTGCTACAGACGCGAAATTTAACCGACAGGAAGGAGATGCTGTGATATGCAAATGATTAGCTTTTCAGAGCATTCACACAAGGTTGGCGCCGGTGGCGACACCTACAACGTCCTGACATGAGGAAAGTTTCCAACTGGCTCGTCACAATACGCCAGTCACTATTCCTGATAAACTGTGGTATCGTGTTGAACCTGAATGGGCAGCTGTACCTGGACACGCCATCTAATCTCTGTTTGACTCAGTGACCAGGCGTATCAAGGCCGTTATTACGGCCAGAGGTGGTTGTTTTGGGACTGTTTTCTCAGGATCTATGCACGCAAATTGCGTGAAAATGTAAACACATGTCAGTTCTAGTATAATATATTTGTCCAATGAATACCCGTTAGTCATCTGCATTTCTCCTTGGTGTAGCAGTTTTAATGGCCAGTAGTATAATTAGAAACCAGAACGTTCATTTTTCTTGAGAAAATGATGGTTAAGTATGAGTTAATTAACACATATTGATAAATTTCGTATTTAAATGACTTAGGTACTCAAACGGAACAAAAAAAGTTGTTTTTTGTAGTTTTTTTCGTTATTATTCGTTGTATTTGGTTGTAGCGGACCTCACATGACGTCCGTTGAAGTTCGTTGTTGATCCCTTCACTCAGTTTTTTAATAGAGAGACGAGCCAGCTCTCTGACCGAACACGCTGAGCTACCGTGCCGGCTATTTCGAACGACCGGCCACGAACCCGCTGAATTATCAACCAACTACGCTACCGATTACACCCGATTTCAATTAATATCACATCTGTTACATTTCTCACAACGTGTTTCTCAACTAATAACAAAGCTCTTTTTCTCTGTAATATTATGGAAAACGTTAAGAAACAGTTTATTTCTAGCTATTAACGGTGTTCCCCCGCGTTTTCACGAAGCAGGAAGCAGTGTCATCCATTTTCACGGTACATATGAAGAGAGAGACAATCAGAGCAGAGACTATGGCTGTTCACGGTTTTTGAAATAAAAATTGTGTAGCTAAAGTACGAGTAAGCAAAACGTTGATGGCTGTTAGCACATCAAAGCGCGGACCCTCCCGCCGGAGGTTCGAGTGCTCCCTCGGGCATGGGTGTGTATGTTGCTCTTTCAGTTAATTTAAGTAGTGTGTAAGTCTACGGATCGATGACCGTAACAGTTTGGTCCCTTAGGAATTCACACACATTTGAACAATTGAATACATCAGAATGTCTTGAAGGTTACAGAGACATAGCAATAAAATGCCTAATACATAAGTTCGATGTAGTGTACGTGTACGAGAGCTACGGCTGCTGATCAATCACAGCGTTTGTGTTTGTTTACATTCAGTTTATTCTTATGATGAACGGAGTATAGTACCTCCCTCGCAAAATTTAAATTACAACTAAAAAACATAATATTTGTAGTCTGTGCTGTTCTTCTCCTTACGTGACGAAAATATCTGGATAGATTTTGTAAAAAATACGTTGAAAGTAAAAAAAAAAAAAAAAATGGTTCAAATGGCTCTGAGCACTATGGGACTTAACATCTATGGTCATCAGTCCCCTAGAACTTAGAACTACTTAAACCTAACTAACCTAAGGACAGCACACAACACCCAGCCATCACAAGGCAGAGAAAATCTCAGACCCCGCCGGGAATTGAACCCTGGAACCCGGGCGTGGGAAGCGAGAACGCTACCGCACGACCACGAGATGCGGGCGTAGAAAGTAAAGGATATTTTTGTAGCGGACAGTCTCCACATAGCTCCCCTTATGCGTCACGCTGCAGCACGTTAGCATCACGTATCACAATACATCTGTGATATAGGCCTTTCACGTGGGATTAATCCAGACAGTTTAAAATATTCTGTAATAAAATCATTTCAGTAAAATATTTGTGTGGTGGAGGTGATGTATTAAACCGTATTTGTGGGTCTTATTATATTTGCAATCGATTGCGGTGTTACATTACACCACTTTAAGGGGTCCTCTACGATACCAGGCGATAATGTGGATACCGGATACTAATCATTACACAAATCATTATCTCATGAGAGTGTGAACGGCGGCAGCACGTCAATTAGTCAACGGCGAGGCCCAGCTCAAGAGTGTTCAGCTGAAAGTTTGCATAAATACAAGGAACACCAGCGAAAAGAAGATAGAATTGTTACTCTTCTGTGGAGAATGTAAGTTAGCAGAACAATAGTTGCAATAATGTTTTCCTATTTATAACATAGGTATGTGTACTATAGTACTGTAATTGTTTCCAGCGATGTGTTACGTGTACTAAAACCAGCACTTGATTACTCGCGCAAACCTTCAACTGCCGACGGTTGACTGAATAGTCAGTGTGCAATTAACTTCCATTTCCTTTTGTTTTCTGTCAGCTCCAGCAAGTGAACGAGCTTTTATACTGAGTGACAGTATAGGAGAGTAAAGTTCAATATTGCATTACGCTTTCAACACTGTCAAGTTTTTAGGTGTTGAGGAGAGGAAGCTGATAACCGAATAAGCAATAATGGGTGCTATTTAAAAAATATGTGCTGTTCATGTCTTCGTAACGAACAAAATTTCGAGAGAGGCCATCATCCTGATTACTGTCACTGTGACAGATGAACTACATTTGATTGACATACGAGTGTGAGTCAAACGAAAACCTTAAATATTTTTTAAATATTATTTATTGTGCAGAAGTGGTACAAAGCTGTATCACTTTTCAACATAATCGCCCCCACGCTCAATGCAAGTCCTCTACCGCTTACAAAGTGCATAAATTCCTTTCGCGTGGCGTACCTCTTCATCAGAACGGAACGTCTTTCCTCCCATTGTGTCTTTGAGTGGTCCAAACATATGTAAATCACTTGGGGCAAGGTCTGGTGAGTATGGTGGATGAGAAAGATACTCAAAATTCAGGTCTGTGATTGTTGCAACTGTTGTACGGGCAGTGTGGGGCCTTGCGTTGTCATGTTGCAAAAGGACACATGCTGACAGCAATCCACGTCGCTTTGATTTGATTGCAGGCCGCAGATGATTTTTAAGGATATCTGTGTATGATGCACTGGTGACAGTGGTCCCTCTTGCCGTGTAATGCTCCAAAATGACGCCTTCTTCGTCCCAAAAGAGAGTCAGCATAACATTCCCTGTTGATGATTCTGTTCGAAACTTCTTTGGTTTAGGTGATGAGGAATGGCGCCATTCCTCGCTCGCTCTCTTCGTTTCCGGTTGGTGGAAGTGAACTCAGGTTTCGTCCCCAGTAATGATTCTTGCAAGGAAGCTATCACCTTCTCGTTCGAAGCGCCGAAGAAGTTCTTCACAAGCATCAACACGTCGTTCTCTCATTTCAGGAGTCAGCTGCCGTGGCACCCATTTTGCAGACACTTTGTGAAACTGGAGCACATCATGCACAATGTGGTGTGCTGACCCATGACTAATCTGTAAACATGCTGCAATGTCATTCAGTGTCACTCGGCGGTTTCCTTTCACTATGGCTTCAACTGCTGCAATGTTCTGTGGAGTCACAACTCGTTGTGCCTGACCTGGACGAGGAGCATCTTCCACTGAAGTAACACTATTTGCGAAGTTCCTACTCCATTCGTAAACTTGCTGCTGTGACAAACATGCATCACCGTACTGAGCCTTCATTCGTCGATGAATTTCAATAGGTTTCACACCTTCACTACGCAAAAGCCAAATAACAGAACGTTGTTCTTCCCTGGTGCAAGTCGCAAGTGGGGCGGCCATCTTCATACTGATACTGCGACGGTATGTGTGCATTTGCACTATGCTGCCCCATTCTGCACGCTCTTTGTAGCACGCTTACCAACTTACAGGATAACGACGCGAAATTTCGATTTGTTATTACAAATTTAAGTTTTCATTTGACTCACCCTCGTATATTTTATTTTGCTTCAAGACGAAAAGTTCTTTCGGGTGATGAAGATGAATGGGACACAATTATACAAGATGCAGTCAAATAGAAACGAGACTAATGAAAAAAGAAGTAACACCATGAAAGTGGCCTCCAACAGACATCAAAATGGTATGAAGTGTATTACATCTTTGAATTTGCAAATTCGTAGCATGTCATGGCAACACACTAGGTAGATAATACAAGGGGCAATCAAGATGTTTCCGTTTGAGGGCGATGGCGCAGCGGATACTCAAGACATGTAGTCAAGGGATCACTGGGAAATTCGTTCTCTTTTCGACGTGCGTGCGGTAAATGTGGAAACGTGAACTATGGCGATCTCATTACCAAACACGTCCAAGCAGGCCTATGGTTCTGTCATTGTTTTCTTTGCTGCCGATGGAAAAACACCGGGAGATATCCATCGGAGAATGAAGACTGTGTATTGGGGAGCTCATCAATCGAAAATCACCGTTGTGGAATGGTGCGCCAAGTTCGGCGGTGGTCTTTCTGGAAGGGCAGCTTCATCTAGTAGGAGACACTCGTGCACCCGCCCTATAGTTCTGATCACTCCCCCTGCGACTATCATGTCTTCGGTCCCTTAAAAGGGGCCTTAAAGGGTCAACAATTCCTGTCGAAGGAGGATAAGCAAGTCAAGCAGCGATGGCTAGAGGACAAATGTAAAGATGTAGAGGCTTATCTCACTAGGGGTAAGATAGATACTGACTACAGGAAAATTAAAAAGACCTTTGGAGAAAAGAGAACCACTTGTATGAATACCAAGAGCTCAGATGGAAACCCAGTTCCAAGTAAAGAAGGGAAAGCAGAAAGATGGAAGGAGTATATAGAGGGTCTATACAAGGGCGATGTACTTGAGGACAATATTATGGAAATGGAAGAGGATGTACATGAAGATGAAATTGGAGATTCGATACTGCGTGAAGAGTTTGACAGAGCACTGAAAGACCTGAGTCGAAACAAGTCTCAGGGAATAGACAACATTCCATTAGATCTATTGACAACGTTGGGAGAGCCAGTCCTGACAAAACTCTACCATTTGGTGAGCAAGATGTATGAGACAGGCGAAATACCCTCAGACTTCAAGAAGAATATAATAATTCCAATCCCAAAGAAAGCAGGTGTTGACAGATGTGAAAATTACCGAACAATCAGTTTAATAAATCACGGATGCAAATTACTAACGCGAATTCTTTACAGAAGAATGGAAAAACTGGTAGAAGCCGACCTTGGGGAAGATCAGTTTGGATTCCGTAGAAATAGAGGAACACGTGAGGCAATACTGACCTTACGACTTATCTTATAAGAAAGATTAAGGAAAGGCAAACCTAGTTTTTGTTGACACAGAGAAAGCTTTTGACAATGTTGACTGGAACACTTCAAATTCTGAAGGTGGCAGGGGTAAAACACAGGGAGCGAAAGGCTATTTACAATTTGTACAGAAACCAGATGGCAGTTATAAGAGTCGAGGGACATGAAAGGGAAGCAGTGGTTGGGAAGGGAGTGAGACAGGGTTGTAGCCTCTCCCCGATGTTATGCAATCTGTATATTGAGCAAGCAGTAAAGGAACAAAAGAAAAATTTGGATTAGGTATTATAATCCATGGAGAAGAAATAAGAACTTTAAGGTTCGCAGATGACATTGTAATTCTGTCAGAGACAGTAAAGGACTTGGAAGAGCAGTTGAACGGAATGGACAGTGTCTTGAAAGGAGGATATAAGATGAACATCAACAAAAGCAAAACGGGGATAATGGCATGTAGTCGAATTAAGTCGGGTGATGCTGAGGGAATTAGATTAGGAAATGAGACACTTAAAGTAGTAAACGGGTTTTGCTATTTGAGGAGCTAAATAACTGATGATGGTCGAAGTAGAGAGGTTATAAAATGTAGACTGGCAATGGCAAGGAAAGCGTTTCTGAAGAAGAGAAATTTGTTAACATCGAGTATAGACTTTAGTGTCAGGAAGTCCTTTCTGAACGTATTTGTATGGAGTATGGTGCTACAGAAGAATGCTGAAGATTAGATGGGTTGATCACATAACTAATCAGGAGGTATCGAATACAATTGGGGAGAAGAGGAATTTGTGGCACAACTTGGTAGGACATGTTCTGAGGCATCAAGGGATCACCAATTTAGTATTGGAGGGCAGCGTGGAGGGTAAAAGTCGTAGAGGGAGAGCAAGAGATGAATACACTGAGCATATTCAGAAGGATGTAGGTTGTAGTAGGTACTTGGAGATGAAGAAGCGTGCACAGGATAGAGTAGCATGGAGAGCTGCATCAAACTAGTCTCGGGACTGAAGACCACAACAACAACACAGTCACGGACTTCTTCAAGCAGCAGAACATGGTTTTTTACCAAATAGTTATCTTCGATTTGGTGCGTCGCTGGGATGATTGCTTCAGTGCCCACGGTGATTTTGCCTGATTGGAATGCCGATTCTGGAGCGTAAAGCCTACGGACGCAAACTTTTCGGTCGCCCTATACACTGATTAGCCAAAACATGACCACTGCTCACTGAGACGTTGGATTCCACCTGGTGACACTGCGGTCACGTGACGCGTTGTCAAAAGTATGTAAGCGCAGAAGAGGGGGATGGGAGATCACCCTAGCAAAGATAGGGGCTCCAAAGGGGAAATCCACTGCGAAGCGGCTTTGTCAAAGGACAGGTTAATATTATACAAAGCCAGTGAACGAATCTAGTCGAACGTTCACGTGCTAGTGTCGTGAGCATCTATGGAAAGTGGTAGGACAGTGAAACTACCACTAGGGGCTAAATGGTTGGACGTCCACGACTCTTCATAGAACATGGGGTTCGGTGACTCCCCGCTCTGTTAAGGGGGGTAGGACGTCAAACGGGCCGACTTCGAGAAGGAGAGGCACCACAGGACATTTTTACACGTGTATGAAACTGTAGAATTTATTTCATCTATGAAAAAATTAATGGGCTGTTACATTTTAAACGTCGTGTTTAAGGAAAACTCGAATTTTATAGTTAATTATCTAAATTTTTACCACAGTTTTTAACAGATTTGGCAAATTCTAAAGTTTGATACACCTGTAAGTATAGTTTGTATGCTGTGCAAAATTCATCGAAGAATCTCTCTTACTTATGAAGAAAAGTGTACCTACAGCAACAAATGCAGCCAATACTAAGTGAAAAAATGATGAAATTTCACATGTAAAAAAATTTGTTTTGTTATATTTTTGAACTTCCACTGTTATGAATGTGGATCATGAATCCTTCCTTGTCATGCTGACAAAGTTTTATGAATGTATTTGTAAAAGTATAGACAGTGCAAATTAAAATGTCCTGTGGTGCTTCTCCGGCTCCAAGTCGGCCCGTTTTATGTCTCACCCCCCTTAAGGAGGATAGATGGTGACCTGTGGCATCTCTGCTGAAAGAGCACAATGCTGGTTCACGCACAACTGTTCATCTTATATTGTTCAACATGGAGCTCCGCAGCAGACCACCTCTACGTGTTCACATGATGACCCAATGAGGTCGCCAATTACGATTGCAGTAGGCACGGGACCATCGGAATTCGACCGTCGGTCAATGGAAACATGAGGCGGCTCGGAACGTGCAGCGCGCCACGGACTCAGGCGAGTGGGAGCGGTATTATGCTGCGGGAGTCATTTTAATGCTCTCGCGTGGGACCTGAGGTAGCAATCGAAGACACGCTGAAGCTGCGAACCACCTACATCCCTTCATGATCGATGTCTTCCCCGACGGCGATGTCATTTTACAGCAGTATAATTGTCCGGGTTTGGAGTAATAACCGTGCTATAGTGTATATGAAGATGGCATCTGTTCTTTCGGGCATGTCCGAAAGAACAGGTGCCATCTTCATGTATATATATAGTAAAGGCTCACCGGCCATTTGACCATCTTCTTCTGTGCGCATGCACAAACAGTGCCCGAACTTTTACGGGTTTGGCAAAAAGCCGCGAGTAATGAGTATAATGGGCAGGGGCACTATGAATATAGTGCGGGACAATAGGCTGTGAATGTGGGTCTCACGGGAGGCATGCCAGAGATAAGTAAGTCCCTGTAGTCGCACTATCCTCTGTGTCCTCGGTGGCTCAGATGGATAGAGCGTCTTGCATGTAAACCGGAGATCCCGGGTTCGAGTGCCCGTTGACTTATATCAACGCATGTCTGCAGCTAGGGGTTTTCATTTCACTTTAATTTCGTGCTATAGTGGTTTGAGGATCCTTATAGTGAACTTACGTTGATGTCTCGGCGATCAGATTCGCCGGATGTAAATCCTATGGAACCCATCTGGGTCGCCATCGATCGCCATCAACTCGTACGCAAATCAACAGCCCATTATTTATGCGAATTACGTCATCTGTAAATAGACATCTAATGCCACATACCTCCGCACACCTACCGACAAGCTGCCGGATCCGTGATATGCAGAATCAGTGACGTATTTCGTTCCAAAGACAGACAAACAAGCTATTAAGCAGGAGGTCATTATGTTTTGGCTCATCAGTGTATATATAGTGTGCAATATCGGTAATTTCTTGCTTATGTAATTTTTTCAGTCTGCATTCTCTGAATCGAAAATGTGAATGACTCTTTGATCACTGAACAGGTTAGTCTTTGCTCTAGTCTCTCGAAATGTCACAAAATAAATATAAAAATAATATTCCATGTGTTTGCTTTAGATTAAATGGACAGATGTTCAGTTTAAAGTCTTGTCTAATTATAGACACTGACCTACAACACCTTAGTGTCGTCAGATTCACATTACTAAGCTTTAACATCAGAATACAATGGACAGGTGCTGGCATTGTATTGGTGATGCTAAGGGTTTAACGAAAATACACTACTGGCCATTAAAATTGTTACACCATGAAGATGGCGTGCTACAGACGCGGAATTTAACCGACAGGAAGAAGGCATCTTATCCGCATGGCTGTAACGGATCGTGCAGCCACGTCTCGATCCCTGAGTCAACAGATGGGGACGTTTGCAAGACAACAACTATCTGCACGAACAGTTCGACGACGTCTGCACCAGCATGGACTATCAGCTCGGAGATCACGGCTGCGTTTACCCTTGACGGCGCATGACAGACAGGAGCGCCTGCGATGGTGTACTCAACGAGGAACCTGGGTGCACGAATGGTGAAACGTCACTTTTTTGGGAGAATCCAGGTTTTGTTTACAGCATGATGATGGTCGCATCCGTGTTTGGCGACACCGCGGTGAACGCACATTGGAAGCGTGTATTCGTCATCGCCATACTGGCGTATCACCCGGCGTGATGGAATGGGGTGCCATTGGTTACACGTCTCGGTCACCTCTTGTTCGCATTGACGGCACTTTGAACAGTGGACGTTACATTTCAAATGTATTACGACCCGTGG
Organism: Schistocerca serialis cubense; assembly: GCF_023864345.2. Classification (NCBI taxonomy): domain Eukaryota; kingdom Metazoa; phylum Arthropoda; class Insecta; order Orthoptera; family Acrididae; genus Schistocerca; species Schistocerca serialis. The sequence goes on along the minus strand of NC_064644.1, from coordinate 413,336,172 downwards.
CTCTACCCGTCATTCGATCCCTGCGAAACCCTACATTTCAGCAGGATAATGCACGACCGCATGTTGCAGGTGCTGTACGGGCCTTTCTGGATACAAGAAATGTTCGACTCCTGCTCTGACCAGCACATTCTCCAAATCTCTCACCAACTGAAAACCTCTGGTCAATGGTGGCCGAACAACTGGCTCGTCACAATACGTGTCACTACTCTTGATGGACTGTGGTATCGTGTTGAAGCTGCATGGGCAGCCGTACCTGTACACGCCATCAAGCTCTGTTTGACTGAATGCCCAGGCGTATCAAGGTCGTTATTACGGCCAGAGGTGGTTGTTCTGGGTAGTGATTTCTCAGGATCTATGCACCCAAATTGCATGAAAATGTAATCACATGTCAATTCTAGTATAATATATTTGTCCAATGAATACCCGTTTATCATCTGCATTTCTTCTTGGTGGAGCAATTTTAATGGCCAATAGTGTACATTCTGCTGTATATGGTTCGGGAAACGGGAGATATCTGGAAGGGCAACATCTTTCAGTCTTCTGAATAGTTCGCAAGGAAACAACTTCCCTCTAAATGTTCCGTACATAGAAAACGATTTTCTGTCGTTCGGAAGCCTTGCCTGCTCACAGCGTTTAGCCATCTTATAACAGCTATGGTTTTGAAATGGGAGACATGCAGTTAAATGCACTTCTTTATATTACTAACGAAGAAATGCTCAGGAAAGTAAAATGAGGTAGCTGATACTCCACTTTTCAGTAGGTCTTTTAAATATACAGGAACCTATTCATTTTTTTTTGCTCTGATATGAGCATTTTGCCGCTGGTTCCCTTCTTTTCCCTGCTGCAGCAGGGTATGTAACTCATATGAAAAGAAATTTATTGGTAAGTAAAATTTAGATCTTTCAAAATTTTAAACATGGCTGAAACAGCTACTGTTAAAAATCTTCACGGTAAATGATAACAACCAAACAGTTACAGGACAATGATTTACTGAAATCCTTGATCACGGTTTCGGTATATCTAAATATACCTTCATCAGAAGCAGAAGCAGAATTACACCTGGACAGGAAGACACCTTCATTAGCAAAAAACTTAGCAACATAACTGAGATAGAAGAAAAAACAAACGCTTATAGCTTCAAGTAACCATGAAAATTACCAAAGTATTACAAGCACAAAAACTTTTAGTCACTAAAATTACATCCTGCAGTGGAGATGCATAAAACAATCGTGCGAAAGGCGGCACCAGTAGTTAAAATTAAATTATCCCCTCACGCGCGTCAAAATTTTAATGGTTGTGCTAATTCAAACCCTCTGTGTTAATAATCAAAACATATCAGAACCATTTAAAACCCCTGCATACAATAGAAAACATGAACACCAATTTACCTGTGTCCTAGTGTCAAGCAGGTGAAGCTTGGGCTAAGGAACACATGGAACGAGAGAGGGAACTAGTGTTACGCGCCAGAATCTCGCGCAGAATTAAAGGCTTGGATACATACTAACGAAAACGAACAAAATGTTGTAGAAAATCGAAACCATCTGTCATCATAAATAAAAAACGTAACAATATCATTTAAACCACACATACACATCGAAAACTGCGAAACACAATCATCAAAAATACGCACCGCACCAGCATCTACAGACAAGAAAACTAGCTGCTAGTCAGCCAAAATATATTACGTTAGAGCAAGAAGGGGTTTGAAATTATCTAAAAAAAATTTGTTTCTAAGCTGTACCTGTTCGTTAAGAATAAATTCATCTTTTTGAGATAGTTGTTCAAAAATTTCTAATTTCTCGAACAGGTCCAGTTTGTAATACTTACTCTCTTCGTGTAGCAATACTACGTCTTCCGGCGTATGTTGCAAGAGCAATAGATGTCCAGCAAACGTGAAATTGTACACGTTTTTCCCATTTTTACCTAGCATGTATTCTTTATATCTTATTTTAATGGGTCTACCTGTCTGTCCAATGTAATAGTGTGGGCAGTCGTTACAAGTAATTTTGTGAACTCCGGATTTAGTGCCAAGCTCTTCCCGTGTCCCAATAGTATGAATCACTCTTTGTTTCAAGCTATTATTTACGGAAAAGGCGACTCTGTAACCGTATTGCTTCTGTAGAAGTCTCCGTATCTTGTATGATACATTCCCCAAAAATGGAATAGAAATAACGTTATTACCCTCACTCTTTATCTCCCTGTTATCTCCTGAGGTTGAACATTTTACAGCTGTTTTTCTCCTAACAATTTGGTCAATTAACGTAGGGTCGTATCCACTGTTAATAGCTATGGATTTTACTAAAGTTATTTCTTTTTCTAAACAATTCTGTTCTAAAGGTGTGTTCACGGCACGATGAACTGCAGAGTGAAAGAAGTCAATTTTGTGAATTTGTGGGTGACAAGAATCTGTCGGGATAATATTATCAGAAAAAGTATTTTTACGAAAAATGTCGGAGATAATTGTGTTGTCAAATAACTTAAGCTTCAAATCAAGAAAATTGAGTTCTCTCTCATTTTACAAAGAAAACCACAAAGCATTTGAAATGACCATAAAAGAAATTTCGATTTTTTTGAGCCGATTTCGCGCATGTCTCCCCTTAAGACTGACGACACCACAGCCACTACCCCGAGCCAGTTATTCCATTACCTTGTACAATAGCAGAGCTATGTGTGCGGTATAGCAAGCGTTTCTATATTAATTATTCCTCTCCAAAAAAATCTTTTTTCGGTTTGTCTATTCTTGATATGTCAACTGTGGAAATAAGGACCGATCAGTAACATATCATTCAAAACGTGCTGAAGCAGGTTTGAGCATAGCTGTGAAGAGGCACTGTAACTAAAATACAACAGATAACAAACTTTTTATTCACAACTATCCGAATTGTCCTCATTCCTGAAAGTTTCATACAGCTGTATCTCGAGAACTATTGAGACTAAAACAAATGTTTATACGATGCATTGCATCCTTTTGTGCAGTATGTTCTTGTGTACCAATCCTCCCAATGTTTTCATTGTATCTAATGAGTGGATATACCAAAGAAAGGTGCAACAGTACAAATGCCACCTATACTTATCAGCATATACCACTTCAGACATAAATACACGATTAACACCTTGCAGAATATGGCTAATGTTTGCACAGTAGGTACGGAGTATTCTACGAGGTTTCGGGATTGTAGCCTGATCCTGTTGACTTCTTGCCATAATATTTCGGCTGGCAACCGTCCACACATCTTGAGGTGAGTGTCCGCCATTGGTGTACTCTCATCTGAAGATGGCTGGTCGGTTGCCAGCCGAAATATTGTGGCAAGAAGTCAACATGATCCGGCTGCAATCCCGAAACCTCATAGGATATTCAGTACGCCAGGAAAACTTCTGGAAACACAGGTACAGAGTATGTCATTTACCGATCAAAAACAGTCTTCCCTGCATGGTTAATTTTTATTTATGTACGCCTTGCACGGTGCCATCTGAGCCAAAGCTGTTTGTCTGTGTCATACGCCAACACATCTACATCTACCGCTTCTTCAGTTTGTCTTCTGTCATTTGCAGAAGACAAATTAAAAAAAAAGCAGTGGAAATAACATACGTCGTGCAATATGCCCACATGTTTCAGATTAAAGCAATAGGCTCAAAATTACCGGGAGAAAATCCTGTGCGTAATAAAATGAACCCATCAACAAAAAGCCTTTCGAACTAAATTTTTCATTTCTGTTAGAATCGTCCTGTAATTATATTCTACTGAATGGTGTCCACGTTCACAAACTCACAACACAGGTTGTTCTGGACAGGCCCTTTATGTGCTAAGAATACTACTTGAGAATGGTCATCTGGGGCGGCGGGTATTAATAATAAAATGGTCGATACTTCGTTATGTCTTTATGAAAAGACACATTGTCTTTCTCCCAGACATGTAATCATGAAAAGGTAATAGCTCGCCTTAAAAGTGGAAAATAATCTCATCATTTGCCACGCCTTTTTGTCAACATTACAGGTGGCATGCAAACAGTTATTTCCGTGAAATGTAAGCGATCCAGGAAGATGGACAGTCCTCGCGAGTTCACTTCCTACTTTTACCGAAAACGCATTCAAGTCTACCCAGCTCTGACGTCAACCGAGGCACAACGCGTTTGACTGAAGCGAACAGATTGATGTCTTGGTCCGAAGTGTGTGTTCTTCTTGTCTCTCGCAGCGGATCGCCAACGGAACATGCTCTGTCAACCTCCCCCCCCGCCCCCCCCCCCCGCCTCGCCCCCCCCCCACCCCCCCAAGGCACAGGTGGCAGTATCTAAATGGCTCCTTTCTTGGACCCCATTAAATAATAGCTCTGTTGTTAAACAATTTACAGTCTTCTTAACTCTTATACAAACTGAGTTAAGTTAGCTTTAGTTATTGCAATATCTTTACCTCGACTGCATTTAAACTTTGCGTGCTAGAATTTTTAGAACGGAACAGACAGTAGAAGCTGAAGTCTGAACTGTTTCTTTAAGATGCCTTGTAATCATCGTTATTTACAATATAATATAGAAACCCGGTACAGCTGTATTGTTGCACGGATGTAATGAAGTGCTGTAATTGGAACTTTTTATTATAAATACAAGTGATACTTAATGTACCATGAATAAGGACTTTTTAGTTTTTAGTAAATAACTTGAAAACAAATAGGCGGAGCTAATTGGTGTCATATATTTAATACTTCTACATGAAACTGAGGCTACACACGAATTTCAGGCTTTCTGAGATTTATGTTTAGCGGCTTCAGTGTTTCGTAAAAACGCCGATTTTAATCGAAATATTGCTCTGATCAAGTTGAGACTTGTAACTTTTAATTGTGACATACATTTGCATCTTATGAACAATTTTTAGCTTTGTAGTTTTATTATTCAGCACCAATTATTTTTTCTTAAGATCGTATATTTTCCTAACATATTTATTTGATTATTCTGAAACGTTAGCGTGTTAAAATTAATATACTTAAGCATACACGGACGAAGGTTGGAAAAGTTATTTTAATTTTTAATTTCACTTCTAAATTATGGGTTAATCCATTGTATGTTCAGCACTGGCCCGTTATGATGACGTGGCGCTCGTAGTAGTAGTAGTAGTGAACTGGGGTAATAATATTAATAGCTTTATTCATCCGTAGAGCTCTTTCTAGAAGGATATAGAACACGTCAAAATATATAGGACACACTCGCTCGCCTCTGTACATCTTACAATGATACTACGCTTGTTTCGTCTCAACCACAATGTGAAAGGAAAGAAGGAAAATTAAAGTTCCACTTAACGTTGACGAGAAGGTCGTTATACAAGGAGCACTAGGCCGGACTGGCAAATAATGGGGAAGCAACCATCCCAGGAATTTCCTTAAATAATTTAGGGAAATCACAGGTAACCCAATTCTCTATGGCTGGACGGGAATTCGAGCCTACTGTCCTCACGAATACGAGTCCAGTGTCTTACTACTGTAGCAGTACAGTCCTCAGTTAGTGCCGAGAGCCGTACATAGGGTGTAGCTTCTACTAGCAACCGCAGAGAGGGCTGCTCACTCCAACACCTCTCGCCGAGGCTGCTTCTGCGTCGACCTTCTTCCATGTGACGAAACCCAGGCCCAGGAAACTGGCCCCTGTTGGGGAAACTTCGAGTGCTATATCTTCCGCGTGGTCAGCTCCTCACAGCTGTATTTGAATGCCCAGTGGAACTTCATCAAGGGTACAGATGGGACATAGCCTGACGCTCAGCCTTTGGCAATCGTCATCATACGAGGTGGTGTTGATAAGTCCTTGGTGTTTCCTAATTAATGTAGATTAATTCTGATGTTTTGGGATTAGGCTTTGTACCTTACATTATGTGTGACAGTAATTGCGAAGCAGAAACTTTGGTTTTTTAGCTTTCAGTGCGGGTTCGAAATGAACATGACGTAAGAAAATACAGAATTTATGGTGGCAGAGAGTCGTGCTCGGATTGGGTATATTTTTCTTTAAAAGAGAAAACGGCCAACCAAATGTATGATGATGCCAACGGCCTTGCCGCACTGGTGACAGCGGTTCCCGTTAGATCACCGAAGTTAAGCGCTGTCGGGCTGGGCTAGCACTAGGATGGGTGAACTTCCAGTCTGCCCAGCGCTGTTAGCGAGTGGGGTGCACTCAGCCCTTGTGAGGCAAACTGAGGAGCTACTTGATTGAGAAGTAGCGGCTCCGGAGTCGGAAACTGGCATACTGCCGGGGGAGCGGTGTGCTGACCACATGCCCCTCCATATCCGCATCCAGTGACAGCTATGGACTGAGGATGACACGGCGGGCGGTCGGTACCGTTGGGCCTTGAATGCCTGTTCGGGAGGAGTGTATGTATAATGATATGTCTGGTGCACTGGGTGGTAACTATCCTTCTCACTACACTATTAAGAATTGGGTTCTCGCGTTTCAAACAGGGCATTTCATCACTGAAGGAAAAGAGTGTCTTGCAAGGACAACTTAAGTCACAGTCCAGAAAAACGTGAGTGCTGTTCGGTCTATGATCCTGGATGATCTGAGGATAACTGCTAAAAAAAAAATAACAGGGACGCTGGGCATATCGCGAGAACGTGTGAGTCATATTATTCGTGAGATTTTTCGGCATGAGTAACCTCTTGGCCAAATTGGTTCCCAAAAGTCTCAATGCAGACCAAAAGCGCGAACGATTGCTTGCTTTAAAATCCATTGTGGTCCAATTTCGTCGGGGTCGTGTGGGACTTTTGGATCATCTCATCACCGCAGATCAAGCATGGATATACATTTATGATCTGCATATCAAAGAACAGTCGAAAGAATGGAGACACAGTGATTCTCCACGTCCGAAGAATTTCAGAACACAAGGCAGACAAGTTGCTCGCGCTCGTATTTTGGAATAAAGAATGAAATTCTACTTATTGACTGCTTACAACATTTTTAAACAATCAGAGCAAAATGATATGTTGAACTTATCGACAAACTGAAGCAACAATTGCCTCCTAATGTCGAGAAAATTTGGTGAAAGTAATCTTGTTTTTGCAAGAAAATGCCAGGCGGCCAACAGACAGCAAAACTGACAGATCTTCACTTTGTAACCGTCAAACATCCACCCTATTAACTTGACTTCTCTCCATTAGACTTATCTGTTCCCAAATCCTAGGGAACATCTCAAGGGAAGACGATTACTGACGAAGCCAGAAAGGCTGCGGATCAGTGGTTTGCACCACAATGTAAATTTTTTATTTTATTCTGTTTTTTAAGTAGGTTAAAGAAGCTGGAACAAAGATGTCATAAATGTGTTGAGTTCAAGAAGAAATACACTGAAGAGCCAAAAAAACTGGTACACCTGCGTCGTGGCATGGACTCGACTAATGTCTGAAGTAGTGCTGGAGGAAGTTGACACCATGAATCCTACAGGGCTGTCCATAAATCCGTCACCGTATGTGGCGCTGGAAATCTCTTCTCTACAGCACATTGTGATGCATCCCAGATATGCTGAATAATGTTCGTGTCTGGGGGGGTTGTTGGCCAGTGAAATGTTTAAACTCAGAAGAATGTTCCTGGAACCACTCTGAAGAAATTCGGAACGTGTGGGGTGTCCCATTGTCCTGCTGCAATTGCTCAAGTCTATCAAAATGCACAATGGACACGAAAGGATGCAGGTGATCGGACAGTATGCTTACGTACGTGTGACCTGCCAGAGTCGTTTCTAGACGTACACTGTGTGATCAAAAGTATCCGAACACTTGGCTGAAAATGACTTACAAGTTCGAGGCGACCATCATCGGAATTGCTGGAATTCAATATGGTGTTGGCCCACAATAGCCTTGATGACAGCTTCCACTCTCGCAGGCATACGTTCAGTTAGGTGCGGGAAGGTTTCTTAGGGAATGGCAGCCCATTCTTCACGGAGTGCTGCACTGAGGAGAGGTATCGATGTCGGTCGGTGAGGCCTGACGCAAAGTCGGCATTCCAAAACATCCCAAACATGTTCCGTAGGAATCAGGTCACGACTCTGTGCAGGCCAGTCCATTACAGGGATGTTACTGTCGTGTAACCACTCCACCACAAGCCGTGCATTATGAAGAGGTGCTCGATCGTGTTGAAAGATACAATCACATCCCCGAATCGCTCTTCAACAGTGGGAAACAATAAGGTGCTTAAAACATCAATGTAGGCCTGTGCTGTGATAGTGCCACGCAAAACCCATGTCAATTTAGGCAAGTAGTTGATCCATTTCTGAATAAAACTATTTGATGCAGGGCCTTAATATTATTACTGTATGTTACATGATGCTAATAGATTCAACTGCACTAAAATCTACTTTATCCATTTTATAGTTTTGAAGAAAACTTTTAAATTAATTAACAAATAATGTTAAGTTTCTTCTGCAGAAAATATTTTTGTGAACTTCCTAATGGGGAAATATTAATGAATGTAGTACCAGAGGTGGCTTTTTATGTTATTCAGAGTCTCTGAAAATTTCATTCATTTATCTGTGATAGTTTCTGATATAATAGGGCATATGTACTGAAAATTTTAGTCTGCGGGAAATTGACTTTAAAGAAAAAACTTTTGATATTTGTTACTTACAGTTAATTAAAACTTCCCTCCTGCATATGATGGCCCTTCTTTGGCCTCTAGCGGGTCTTCCAGCTTCATTTTCGCCTTCCTGGATGTTTGTGTTGCTTTCTTGCCCATATTAGATGCGGACCTGTCTGCATCGGCTATCTTCATTTTATCTCAGTGTTGCAGCCCAGTGATCATATTTTCATCAGGATTAATTCCCAGCTTTTTCAGTACCCAACACTTTCCAATGTTACCACAACTGAATGTAATAACTCTATCATGAATTCCTAGTTTCATTGTATGCCTGCCTACAAATACAGTTTTAGGAAGGCGGTTCCAAATGATGCTGTTGAAACTGAAACGTCCCCTTAGACTGTGCTTAAACTGACACACAATATTTTTAACGCAACGCAATCTGACTTTCAAAAATCCCTACAAAAGAATGGCCCTGACTAACAATAAGCTATGCCTTTCATGAATCACTTACCTCACAAAAATCTTCGTTGCTCGAACTACTGCAATACAGCGAGCGCCACTACTGCCAACTAAATAAAAGATTCTAACTACTGAATGGACTAATTACTGATAGGCACAGTTAGCAAATGGAAGATTTTGATAAAGAAGAAACAATGTATTTACCTTAATAGTGTTCAAAAGTAATTATTTATATATATATATATATATATATATATATATATATATATATATATATATATATATACCATGATATTCAGTCTTACAAATTTACTGTCTCTGATGGACACACGTCCAGATCATCCGCTCTCAAAACTCCGCAACTCCGCCATCTCTCTCCCCACATCCACCACTGTTGGCGGCTCACCTCCAACTGCGCAACGCCACGCGCTGTTAACAACCAATTGCCCAACACTACAATAGCAAATTCCAACAACGCAAACCAGCCACAGACTGCACACACCACAGTCAGTGATTTTCATATAGAGCGCTACATGGCGTTACCAACATAAAAACCTAAACAGCCTACTTTCAAAACATTCATCTGGGTTCTGTGTCTGCCCATGCAGTCATTTCCTTAGAAGGTCAGGATGAGCCAAGTCTCTGAAAATAGGTTTAATTGTTGTAGTAACAGCAGCAGGAAGAGAATGCTGGTGAGAATAAGATTCTCCAGTTGCCTGAGCCCTATTGTATTTGCACCACGAATTTTCTCCTGAGGAGCACAATCCATGACATGGCTTACCATCAATAGAGGACTTATGGAAGAAGATGGCCCAAACATCTGTTTCATTGCCTCCAGATTTTCTTTATTTCTCCTAATTGCCTGCCCATAGTATACCTGCAAGTTTCTATTTCAGTTTAATTAGCCGACCCTGACCGGTCAACAATTTTCCATTTTCTAATTTTTTTTCCTCTCATATCAACAGTTAGTTTTCTCAGCCTTGTTCCCAAACGTTTTTGAACATGGCCTACACATTCTATTTTGCTAATAATGGCATGACTTAGAGTTGACAGTGGGTGGGTTGACAGTGGGTGACAGAAAAGTGGGCGTGGCATATAAACACACGTGGTAGGAAAATGCTCTTTAAATGCTCGAAAAAAAATTTTTCAGCAAAATCCGTTTCAGAGTCCTTAAATAAAACCTTAATCTATCGAAATATGATGAAAACCGAAAATCGATCTTTTTCAACCTGAGCCCCTATGCTTTATAGACCAGAAAATACGTTTACTTACACATACAGTGACGAGTCAAAACATTATGGCCACCTGCTTAATAGTTTCTCTGTCCGTCTTTGGAACGAAATACATAACTAATTCTGCGCAAAACGGATCCGACAGTTTGTTGGTATGTTTGTGGAGATGTGTGGCACTAGATGTCTACTCACAGGTCATGTAATACGGGTAAATAACGGACCGCTGAGTTGCGTACGCGGTAATGGCGCTCGATAGCGACCCAGGTGGGTTCAAAAAATGGTTCAAATGGCTCTGAGCACTATGGGACTTAACTTCTGAGGTCATCAGTCCCCTAGAACTTAGAACTGCATAAACCTAACTAACCTAAGGACATCACACACATCCAGGATTCAAACCTGCGAACGTAGCGGTTGCGCGGACTGAAGCTCTTAGAACTGCCCGGCCACAGGTGGGTTCCATAGGAACTACATCAGAAGAATTTGGTCGCCGAGTAACCAACGTGAGTTTACTATAATGCTTCTCAAACCACCGTAGCACGGTTCTGGCTCCAAGATACGGACAATTATATTAGTGAAAGAGCTGGCCGGTGTGACCGAGCGGTTCTAGGCGCTTCATTCTGGAACCGCGCGACCGCTACGGTCGCAGATTCGAATCCTGCCACGGGCATGGATGTGTGTGTTGTCCTTAGGTTAGTTAGGTTTAAGTAGTTCTAAGTTCTAGGGGACTAATGACCTCAGATGTTAAGTCCCATAGTGCTCAGAGCCATTTGAACCATTTTTTTAGTGAAAGATGACATCGCCGTCGGGAAAGACATCAAGCATGAAGGGATGCAGATGGTTCGCAGATGTCAGCAAGTCCTCGATTACAACCGCAGGTCCCATCTGTAGCATAATACTGGTCCCACCAACCTGTGTCCATGGAGCGCTGCACGGTTTGAGTCGCTGTTCACCTCGGTGACGGCGTTTGTGGAAACCACCATCAACCTGCGGTAGCAAAAATATGATTCACTAGAGGACCCGACACTTTTCCATACGTCGACGGTGGAATCCCGATGGTCCCGTGCTCACTGCAGTCGTAATTGAGGATGTCGTGGGTCAATATGTGAACAGATAGGGTTGGTCTGCTCCAGAGCTCCATGTTCAACAATCTACGACGAACGGTGTGCTCCGAAACGCTTGTGCGTGTACCGGCATTGTGCTCTTTCGGCAGAGATGCCACAGATCCTATTTTACAGAACAGACAAGCCTCCGAAGCCCAAGTTCTTTGAAGAGTCTTGAACGTCCAACCACTTAGCGCCTAGTTGTAGTTTCACTGTCTTTCTACCTCTTTCTCTAGATGCTCACGACAGTGCTTCGTGAACATTCGACCAGCTTCGCCGTTTTCGAGATAATCGTTTACAGGCTCTGCGTAATAACAACCTGCCTTCTGACAAAGCCATTTATCTCAAAGAATTTCCCAATTTTCAGCCCATATCTCCGCTAGGGTAATCCACGGTCCGCGTCTGCTCCACTTACATACTTTTGTCACCAGGTCACGTGCTCACCCAACGTCGCGGTGGGCGGTGGTCATAATGTTCGCATACGCACCGGTGGATTAGCAAATGGTTCAAATGGCTCTAAGCACTATGGTACTTAACATCTGAGGTCATCAGTCTCATAGACTTAAAACTACACTACTGGCCATTAAAATTGCTACACCAAAAAGAAATGCAGATGATAAAAGGGTATTCATTGGACAAATATATTATACTAGTACTGACATGTGATTACATTTTCACGCAATTTGGGTTCATAGATCCTGAGAAATCAGTATCCAGAACAACCACCTCTGGCCGTAATAACGCCTGGGCATTGTGTCAAACAGAGCTTCGATGGCGTGTGCAGGTACAGCTGCCCATGCAGCTTCAACACGATACCACAGTTCATCAAGAGTAGTGACTGGCGTATTGTGACGAGCCAGTTGCTCGGCCACCATTGACCAGACGTTTTCAATTGGTGAGAGATCTGGAGAATGTGCTAGCCAGGGTAGCAGTTGAACATTTTCTGTATCCAGAAAGGCCCGTACAGGACCTGCAACATGCGGTCGTACATTATCCCGCTGAAATGTAGGATTTCGCAGGGATCGAGTGAAGGGGAGAGCCACGGGTCGTAACACAACTGAAATGTAATGTCCACTGTTCAAAGTGCCGTCATTGCGAAGAAGAGGTGACCGAGACGTGTAACCAATGGCACCCCATATCATCACGCCGGTTGATACGCCAGTATGGCGATGACGAATACACGCTTCCAATGTGCGTTCACCGCGATGTCGCCAAACACGGATGCGACCACCATGATGCTGTAAACAGAACCTGGATTCATCCAAAAAAATGACGTTTTGCCATTCGTGCACCCAGGTTCGTCGTTGAGCACACCATCGCAGGCGCTCCTGTCTGTGATGCAGCGTCAAGCGTAACAGCAGCCACGGTCTCCGAGCTGATAGTCCATGCCGCTGCAAACGTCGTCGAACTGTTCGTGCAGATGGTTGTTTTTTTTTTTAACGTCCCCATCTGTTGATTCAGGGATCGAGACGTGGCTGCACGATCCATTACAGCCATGCGGACAAGATGCCTGTCATCTCGACTTCCAGTGATACGAGGCCGTTAGCATCCAGCACGGCGTTCCTATTACCCTCCTGAACCCACCGATTCCATATTCTGCTAACAGTCATTGGATCTCGACCAACGCGTGCAGCAATGTCGCGATACGATAACCGCAATCGCGATAGGCTACAATCCGACCTTTATCAAAGTCGGAAACGTGATGGTACGCATTTCTCCTCCTTACACGAGGCATCACAACAACGTTTCACCATGCAACGCCGGTCAACTGCTGTTTGTGTATGAGAAATCAATTGGAAACTTTCCTCATGTGAGCACGTTGTAGGTGTCGCCACCAGCGCCAATTTTGTGTGAATGCTGTGAAAAGCTAATCATTTACATATCACAGCATCTTCTTCCTGTCGGTTAAATTTCGAGTCCGTAGCACTTCATCTTCGTGATGTAGCGATTTTAGTGCCCAGTAGTGTACTTGAACCTAACTAACCTACGCATACCATACACATCCATGCTCGAGGTAGGATTCGAACCTGCGACCTTAGCAGCAGCGCGGTTCCGGATTGAAGCGCCTAGAACCTCTAGCCCACAGCGGCCGGAGGTGTATTAGCGTTGGCAAAAACATGAAACCCCCCCCCCCACTCTCTCTCTCTCTCTCTCTCTCTCTCTCTCTCCCAGAAAAGTGTTATATTTGCTCACCAAAATTTCAGGCAGAAATAAAAACAAGGAAGTAACTACACATGTGCATGTTTAGTCCATTCACTACATTACATACGAGGTGCGGCTAGAAAAAAACCGGACTGATGCTGGAAAAAACATTTATTTACAATTATTTACAATTTCATGTTATCTCCTTCAATGCACTCTCCTCCTCGGTCTCTACACCGCTCCATACGAATTTTCCACTGTCCATAGCAATGCTGCAGATCATTTTCGGTAAGTCCATACATTACTTCCGTCGCTTTTTCTTTTACTGCTTCAACAGTCTCAAATCTAGTTCCTTTCAAAGCTGACTTGACTTTAGGGAAAAGAAAAAAGTCACAAGGGGCCAAATCAGGTGAGTAGGGTGGATGATCTAAGATGGGAATGTTGTGTTTTGCCAAAAACGTCTTCACTGACAACGCACTGTGAGCTGGGGCATTGTCTTGGTGAAGGACCCATGACTTTTTCTCCACATATCGTTCCGTTTTCTCAGTACTCGCTCACGTAGGGTAGCCAGGACGCTAATGTAGTAATGCTGATTCACTGTTTGTCCCTCTGGTACCCAATCAATGTGCACAATCCCTTTGATGTCAAAAAAACAATCATCATTGCCTTGAATTTCGATTTTGACATTCGTGCTTTTTTTTGTCGTGGAGAACCAGGAGTTTTCCAATGCATCGATTGGCGTTTAGTTTCGGGATTGTAAGTAAAAAACCACGATTCATCGCAAGTAATAACATTTTGTAAGAAGGTGGGATCACTTTCAATGTTTTCCAGGATGTCAGAACAAATCATTCTTCGGCGTTCCTTCTGTTCAATTGTGAGACACTTTGGAACCATTTTTGAACACACTTTGTTCATGTTGAAACTTTCATGAAGAATCTGCCTAACACTTTCCTTGTCAACTCCTGTTAACTCAGACATTGCTCTGATTGTTAAACGGCGATCTTGTCGAACAAGTTTACCGATTTTTTCAATGTTTGCATCAGTTTTTGCTGACAATGGTCTGCCAGTGCGAGTGTCATCACTGGTGTCTTCGCGGCCATCTTTAAATCGTTTAAACCACTCAAACACTTGTGTACGCGATAAACAATCATCGCCGTACACTTGTGGTAACATTACAAACGTTTCACTTGGAGATTTTCCTAGTTTGAAACAAAATTTGATGTTAACACGCTGTTCTTTCTGTACACTCAACATTTTCCGACGCACAGACAAAACGTCAACTACTTAAAACAGACGCCACGGGCAGACTGAGTGCAGGAGGCAGATGAAACTCGAGCAGTAGGCGGAGCGAGAGTCACGTGACAGGCCACGCGACTTTCATCCTTATTGCATTCGTTTTATTGTTTCACCAGTACTAGTCCGGTTTTTTTCTAGCCACACCTCGTATGCTGTGTTTTCTTCTGTACATTGCTCACGATAAAAGTGAGACACGTATGCAACAAATGCTAAATATCTCAGAAAATGGCATCTCCGTGTTGTAGATAGTACCTGCAGTCGTTCAGAAATTGCTTCATAACTCGCTTCGAAACAGATCAATGAATTAATTGACGCACGACACAGCAGTAACTATATAATGCTGTGCGCAGTATTCATGTTATTGTTATTATTATTAGACTGGTTAGTTCAAATGGTTCAAATGGCTCTGAGCACTATGGGACTTAACATGTGTGGTCATCAATCCCCCGGCACGTAGAACTACTTAAACCTAACTAACCTAAGGACATCACACACATCCATGCCCGAGGCAGGATGCGAACCTGCGACCGGAGCGGTCACGCGGTTCCAGACTGAAGCGCCTAGACCGCACGGCCACAACGGGCGGCAGACTGGTTAGTCACAAAGCATTAGCAGCCTGAAGTCGTCTAATACATGCCAGTTCAGAAGTAATGGGTTCAGGAATAAAGTGATTAACAAACAGTATAGTGCACACATCTGAAGTAGTTTGATTTCAAATGGGATTGCAGTGTGCAGGTCAAATAAGTGCCACAATGGAGAGGAGTAATGTAGGGGAAGCATTTTTTGTAGGAAATGTCTACCGTCACTGAGGATAGTTAGCTTTCTTATCTGAGAAGGAGTTGTGAGTAGCACTTGCGAAGCACGACAAAACCGAAAATTACTTCATCATTCATTGTAAACACGCACACACACATACACACACACACACACACACACGCACACACTTTCCAATCACTAGCTGCCAACTGTACGGTAGCTAGTATCCGACTGACTCTCATCTCCACACACGCACGCACACACAAACGTATCCGACTGACTCTCATCTCCACACATGCACGCACACACACACACACACACACACACACACACACACACACACACACACACAAACACAAACACACTACATATCATCAATTTTTAGCATCTTTCATCATTTTAAAAATAAAAGTGTTCCAAGAAGAGTCTTCCATTTTGGAGTTTAGTTAGGTACTAAAGTTGGTCATAATGTGGGGGAGATTGGGGGGGAGGGAAGCAACAGATACAGTGTAAGGGGGATGAGTGCGGGTGTCCTAGCTAATGTCTGATTGCACTCGGTTGTAATGGTCTAAGATAGGTTGGGAACCACTGTATTAGGCTCTTTCGCCAATCAGTGGTGCAGATGAAAAATTCTACGTTTCAGTGACCGCCCATTGCCATTTTCAGTGGTTCAGCTCTCTCTCGAACTTTAGGCATCACACGCTGTCTAATTTTGGCACGCTGAAACTTCGGATGTCCCCTGTGAGCCAGTTTGGTACTGTATCCAGTGCGGTGGACCCGTTTTCGTCAACTCTGCACGTTGACGCTGGCCATGATCTTTGCAGCGTCGTAACAGTCGCGTTGCGAAGAGATGATTCGGTGTTACCGACGGCCTGACGGTCTCTTGCAGTCTCGAGTGGCAGTCTCTTGGATACCTAACCCCCTGCGACTATTTTTGAGTGTCAGCATGTGTTTAGCGGTACCACACCGACATCGAGTGTCCACAAGTGGCATAGTGACGATTCTGATCGCAGTTGTCATGAGTCTGTCAGATGTTGTGGTCAATTTCGGCAGACCTTCACAGGGTATACCCGGCTCTGTGGGCAGCGATTTAACGCCGTTCACAGTAGGCAGCATGTTGGCGGTTGACGAGCGGCACAAGTTTTGGAAGAAATCTAAGCATGCTGAAGAAATCTCTCCGTGGCACTCATTAAGCGGAGGTTTACTATCTTTTGGTTCAAAAAATCGTTTTTTTCGAGTCCATTTTTGGATCCATAAAAGTGTTTAGAATCCACCCCTGAAACAGCTTTCCCAAATACGGAACGGAAATGTTTGTTATTCCCGGTTGAACAAAAGAATGCACCTTCCTTAAATCGGCCTTTTTCACGCAAAAGTTTTTTTCTTTAGGAGGACGAGTTACTGTACCGGTGCTTGGGAGGAAACACACAAAATTCAAATGAAAGTTTGAACGCGTGTGTTTGGAAGTTAGCCCCCAAGCATTTGCATTCTGCGAAGACTGTGGAGATTGCGGCTTTCCTAGCAGTGAGCAGTTTCAACGAAGGGTATTCAGCAATTCTGAAGACCATGACAACGATGGACGTCACCCTGGAACTCTATTCAACGCAGTTCGCCAAGCATTCGGACGACCAGCGGATTGAAGCAGCCGAAAACCGCTTGTCACCGGCCGTACGAGCGGTTCTGGAGCAGCGCAGGATGGCCCAGATCGAGAGCAGAACGCCGTCTATGAGGAAGAGGAAGGACTAGTTTATGGACACGGAATAGCAGTTTGAACGTAAGTTGCATAATATTGCATTTATATGTAGTCAAAACTTCAAACGCGTTTTCTTATCGCGCGGTATGGTAATTTCAAATCTACTGAACCGATTGGCATTATTCTTTGTTTCCGACGAAGCTAACTTAATTGTCTAGGAGTTGTACCACTTTTATTCCGATCCATCAACTATAAACATTTTTACTTGTCCGACGAAAACGAAAAAACGATGAAAAAAAACTTTTTTTTTTTTTTAAATGGCCGCCAATTTGTTTCCTATGGTCCAAATAACTTAAGCGAGGTACAACTCCAAAAGAATCTTAGATACTTCGCTAACGTCAACTCAATTTTGATTTCGGACGAGCCGGCTGACCTGTGGCATACCGCGCGTGGAGGTCTACATCGAAATTTTGTTTCGTTCCGCCGGCACTTCCGGCTTTGCTCTTCGACATTTCCGGTCGAAAAAGTTCCGGTTCGTAGAGGAAATATCAATAAACATTTTGACCAAATTTGACATTGATATCTATAACACATCCCGAGAAAAAAATTCTCAAAGAACATGCTTTTCTCGGGCCAAAGATATTAAACCTCCACTTCAATGCGAGCATTGCATGTGTACTCCGAATCGGTGTTTTAATAGTAGGAGTATATTTAAAGATTAATGCTTTAGCCGAGTCAGCTTGTACTAGACACAACTGCTTTAAGGTGATTCTTTAAAAAGGATTGCTCTTGCAATTGGTCATAAGACAATATCTTTTTGTAAACAGTACATTGCACAATTAATAGCTTTTACGCTATCTGCTTTGCTCTTTGTTGTGATAAACAATACAGAAAGGTTTTATAAAACAGTTCTGTATGCTCTGCTACCTGTTAGTTTTACTAGTTTTATTGTAAATGCAAAAGTTCTGCCACTGAACTAGAACAGTTTTAATTCCTTATGGTTTCAAGTTATTACTTTAAAGGTTTGTGGTTCGTCACATAGATTATTAGTCTTACTGATTAATTTAGTGTCGGGATGTTCTTTCTCTGTGTTACTTACATCAATAAATTCTATTTGTAATCTTTTCACAGTGTAATCCTTTCTCTGTTTTGGTTCTCTTATCCAACGGTAGCTAATACGTGCGCCCACAGGCGGAGACGAAGACTAAACTGGCTTCCTAACTGTCATGATGAAACTTTTTTATTGTTCAGTCTTAAGTATATGCAAGAATTCAGATTAAAGTCTTTCCTGTTATGTTTATAGTTTTCAAATTTTCACGACGGGTTCGTCAAGCTGGTGCAACTTGTGTAAGTGATTAAAGTGTTATGAATTTTCTATTACTTGCGAAATTTCGTAAATTACACATTTAAATAAAGGTTTGTCAAAATGATTTTAAATTAAAGCTTCTCCTGTGTGCTTGTACCTTCCGCTTATCCAGATCCTCGCTAGATGTTTTTCCCTGCAGCAGAGGCATTCCCGAAGACAACACGGGTGTCGCATTTGAGAACACCTACTCAGGCTGCCATCGAGGTGCCAGCTGAGTCCCTTTAGTTGAGAATGTTATTCACTACATGTAGCGTCAATGTTCTAAAATTTTGTCTGAGATTTACTGGGGTTAGGGCTAATGGAGATCCCTGACGACAAACTAATGCTTCACAGTCATTTTACCCCGTGGAAAGATGTACACAAAGATGGCGATTTCACAACTATAGCAGTGTCAAAGAATCTCTCTGCAAGAGATGCTACAGTGCGTAAATTGAGGTGGCTATAGAAAACTTACGAAGTACAAACGTTTCCTGACGTGGAGTTTATATAGGAAGTGACTACAATTAAGATAAACAAATGAATAAGTCAGTTTGCTAGAAAATATTATTGAAATGACATTATGTAAACATTATGGTGTCCGCAGGAAACAAAGTAAATGATGACAGACAGATAAAATAGTTCAAATGGCTTTGAGCACTATAGGACTTAACTGCTGTGGTCATCAGTCCCCTAGAACTTAGAACTACTTAAACCTAACTAACCTAAGGACATCACACACATCCATGCCCGACGCAGGATTCGAACCTGCGACCGTAGCGGTCACGCGGCTCCAGACTGTAGCGCCCAGAACCGCACGGCCACTCCGGCCGGCTAACAGACAGATATACATAAATGATATTACGAGAGTGAACATACTAAACTATGATTGCTAGTTGAAGGTTTAAATTAATTATACTACTGTAATAATGCATGACTAAGCATTTTTTTATATTTTATGTAGTGTTTCATGTTAGGTTATTGTCTGGTTGTTGTTACTATTAAAGGCAGCAGCCTTTATTTACGTTTTAAACTTGAAAGCAGGTGAACGAAATTTTGAAGAAAGGTTTCATTGGTTAACTCAGTCTGTTCAGTGAGGGGATTATGTGGTGATTTGCTTTTATATACATGTATTCCGATCTCTTTAAGTAGATTCATAAATCTGTTTTTCTCAGCACGATGCACTATCTGAGTGTGGTCGTAAATGCTTTGTATTCCACAATTATTGAGAGTTTTGTGCATTGTTGGAATAAAAACACTGAAAGCCACACCCAAATATTGCATAAAGCTGAGAAAAGTAACTTTAAAGATCTTCTTGAAGATCTCGAAATGTATGTACATAAAAGCAAATCAACACATAATCTCCTCAATGAACAGGCTGAGTTAGGCAATGCAACCTTTCTTGAAATTTTCGTTCACTTGCTTTCCAGTTTGAAACATATGTAAATGCTACTCCCTTTGACAACAACACCAACATGCAGATACGAGATTAATCTGAACTAGGACATGAAATATAACAACTTGCTTAGTCATGCGTTATTACACTAGTACACTTAATTTAAATCTTCAGGCAGCTATCACACTTTAAGGTCATGTCCATTGTCATAATACTCATTTCTGTACGCCTGTCTCTCATCGTCACTGTTTTTTTGTGCTCACGATAATATTTACATAATGTCATGTCAGTAACATTTTGTAATAAACTGGCTTCTTTATTTGTCTATTTTAATTGCAATCCGTTCTCACTGAATATCTCACGGAATATAAATTGCATGTAATGAAACGATTGAAGTTTGTAAATTTTGTACTGTCATATCAATATATATGCTGGAACATCGCTGAGAGAGAAATTCTTTCGCACTGTTATAGCTGTGATTTCGTCATCCTTGCGAACACCCTTAGGTACAATTACAGGTAAGAGGACCATTTGTCACATCATGTTTCGTATATAGGCCCATACCGCTCCAAGGAATCTTCACCCCAAGGGAGAGTAACAAAATGAAAACTAATGTAAACAAGGACAAATGTGTATCTTAACGTGAACAGCGGTCTGATGATGGACCTATAGGTTCGAGACAGATACCGACGCTATTTATGTGAATACATAGCGTTATTAGAAGTGGCTGGTTGTCATTTTCTTCTGTGTAAGAGGCAGCCTGTAATTTCTGCACAGCCACACTCTCAAAATGTCAGTTTCGACAAAATAGCACATTGAATGAAAATTCAGTGGAAACGAAGTAATTATGAACACCACGGTGAAATTAAGTAGAATGCCGTACATTGTTGATTCAGTTCACAAAAATTAAACGATGGAAAAAATGAGTTAAATGCGTATAGGATCCCACATCATGGTTAAATACTTAAGATCGTAGCAAGAGCAGTTCAGAATACTGTAAGATTTGAAGATTTGGTAAATTGCCCAGTAATACAAGATGCTGTGAAAGCAGAACCATAGACCAAGTCCCATCTATACGATGTACTAAAATTCAGCAGTTATATTTATTCATTGTCCCTTAAAGTTCAGCACGAAATAGAACTATCAGTCGCGCTAAATCAGAGTCTTGCAGTCGCGAAGATATGCAACGCACGTAACAGGATGAAAATGCTGAAGTCCGTACACACTGCTCAAAACGTAAATTGCCGCCCAGAGACTGTGTTCATCTCCCGCCGAAAGTTACCAAGACTTACCATCAACAATCTACTGGACGCGAACATACGAAACAGGCCGATTGCAAAAGCATGACAGACCGAAAGAGCACCAAAAGATAACATGATGCTGCAGCGCCACATGCTTAAAGCTTAGGGAATCTATATGACGCTAGTCATCCTCACAACATGTTACAAAACTGCGTTAAAATGATCATCACTGAATACTATATTTTCTTCTTAAAATTAAACATATTAAAATGAGTGCCTCCCCACTCTGGTCACTTTCCGACCTTATGAAACATTCGAACGTACATATTAATGTAACTATTAATGAAAGTATGATGTCGCTATGTCGTCCACGTGGAGGTATAATATGGTTATATCATCCACAACCTTTAAAATAAGCAAACACTTAAATGCTGCTAAACACACAAGTGACACATCGAAACAGAGCACAGTTACCTTGCCAATTACTTGGTACTGTTTGCTTTTATGAATCACACTCCAAATTTGAATTATGAGCTATTTAATAAGAAACCTGACACAGTCAAACTAAATAACACTTAATTTGGCAAGAAAATGCCCGACATATCCAAAAATTAACACTTTTACAGAAAAGCTAATGTTAAAAGCTAAAACATGCCGACGTCATGACACTTGATGTTGTGCCATACATTTAACTCTGCTCACTTTGGTTTTAATCAAACTGTCGGTGAAACTTTGTCCATAGAGGACTTCATCATGAGGCCTACGACTGTGAATTAATATAAATAAAACATTATTCAGCGTGAGTCACTTACTTATTTAGTTGGTGAATGACGCAACCAGATACAAATACTTTTTAAATGATTTATTTTGGTGCTATAACCGGTTTCGGGCTACCATACCCATCTTCAGTTGACTAATATTTTTCGTTCCAAAGATGTTTTAATCAACAGCATGTCGTCTGCTCCACAACACATTCCAGTATAGGGCGATCTGTTTTGTTGTGATCCATGTGGTTTTCTAGCTCGATGTAGATGTTCTTCAGTTCCACCGTAGCACACATTTTGTAAATAAATCACTCTGGCACACTTCATAATATTCTTAAAATGTGTGATGAGTATCGCACATGCGTTATACATTTGATGTTTTTCTTTACGGTACAATGTAACATCAAGTGTATAACGCATGTACGGTGCTCATCAAGCATTTTAAAGTATTATCAAGTGTTACATAGTGATTTATTTACAATATATGTGCAAAGGATGTATTGAAGAACATATATACCGAGCTAGGAAACCACATTGACGACAGCAATACAGATCGCCATCTACTGTAACGTATTGCGGAGGAGACGACATGCTGTTAATCAAAACATCTATGTAACGAAAAACATTAGTCATCTGAAGATGGGCATGGTAGCTTGAAACCAGTTATGATACTAAAATAAAACATTTAAATTATTTGTAGCTGGTTGCGTCACTCACCAGCTATCACTAACGATCACGGAATTCACAAGATCCAATATGGATAAAATAATATATATTTTTCCACTATGCGAGCCGGAGTTAGTTATGAGCTGACACCTTCCCATAGATATAGACGAAGAGCAGCAGCGTAGGTTGTGTTGCGTCATTTGCTGGTGATAAAAACTGTTTTTCAGAAAAGGCCCTTTAAAGCTAAAAGACATGAATTTAAGAATGTAAATTGTGCTTAGTGGGGAAGCATAGTCGTAAAAAGTCTGCATATTTCTGCATGTTGTATGTCCTCTCCACTGTACATTACGCTTACATTTTCACTTAAAAAATGTTACACATGATAGAGAAATTATCTGTGTATGCAGTGTAAGCAAGCATATCTAACATGTACATCATCTCTGAAATGACAGTGCAAATATAACATAAAAGCGGGAGGATATACATCAAACAGCATGTCGTCCGCTCCGCAACACATTCCAGTGTAGGGCGATGTGTTTTGTTGTGGTCCATGTGGTTTTCTAGCTCGATGTAGATGTTCTTCAGTTCCACCATAGCACACATTTTGTAAATAAATCACTGTGGCACACTTCATAATATTCTCAAAATGTGTGATGAGCATCGCACATGCGTTATACACTTGATGTTTTTCTTTGCAGTACAATGTAACATCAAGCATTTTAAGAATATTATGAAGCTTTTTACGACTATACTCCTGATGTAAGCACAATTTATACTGACAAATTCATGTTTTCTAACTTTAAAATGTGTTTTCTAAAAAATAATTTTTATCACCGAAAAACGAAATATAACCTACGTTGCCCCATCTTCAATCTTCGTTGATCCATCAAGAAATACGTTGCCCTAGGTCAGCTGCCATGGGAAGGCGTTTGTGTTCTTCAATAAAATCAGCTACGTAAATAAACAATTCTTCACCTGAAGATGATGGTATGAACCATCGAAGCTAGTAGTGGCAAAATAAATGAATGACGCAGAGAACTATTTTGTATATACAAATCGTAAATGTTATGGTTCCAGTTAAGTTACAGACAAACTGTGCCAGCACATGTTCACTGCAGAGTGCAGTTGCCTCGAACTTGTGATGTCGAAAAGCACAATTTGATATCCCCATTTATTATGTAGCTCCGTTGGATTCAGTTTCAGTATTTTTCTGCTTAATATTGGCGAGCAATATTTCGTAGCTCGAAAGCGACATCTTGGCAGTTGGCCAAGCATCCGTAGCCAGCTTGAGAAACAACAACCGTTTTGGGATTTCCAGCCGTTAGCTGCAGTATCCCGCCTCCGTCCACATTGCCCTACTCTGGCCAGGCTTACGACATCTCACCTCGCTGCTGCGTTAGACTCCCAGACCTAGAAGCTAGCCAGATCTGTAAACTTGCAAAGGGAGTATCCTATTCAGTTCCAGCCCTTACAGACTCTGTAACTTTTGCCTACTAAACGCACGTTTTCCACACGTTATTCACAAATTCCTTTTCCGGAACTACACAATCACTGCAACAAGCAGAACAGTTGTGATTTTCACAAAACCAACAAGCAGAATAGAAGGAGAGTAGCAGCATTAAGCTGTCGAGTGCTATTACATTTCAATTAAAAAAGGGTAACTTATTATCTTAAATACCCTGACAGAAGGATGACGAAAAATTGTTTTCGGGATCGGTGTTGTTTACGCCCTCGGCATCGCGCAGCGAATATGTTAGTTCTAGGTCGGTCGTTGCAAGACCGATGAGTGGCGCTACATAAGCAACAGAGGTCAGTGCTAGTGGCCACGCCCTCAGCGGAGCAAATCGTATCCTTCCATGCCTCTTTTCAAGTCAGTGCACGCAGAGATTCGGGCAGAAGACACGGTGAACCTTGGAAGCCTGCCATCGACGCCTGCGCAGCAATCGTCATCTACTAGACGGGAATAGTCAGTGAGCCATGGAGAATATTTGCCAGACGAAATATAATATATATAAATATAATATATAATAAGAGTGTTGGAACTTTAATAGTGGCAACTATTTATTTACAGCTCGTACAAAACAGATACGTGTTTCAAAGTTTTACTGACCTTCAAATTAGTCACCAGCATTGTGTATAACCCGTTGCCAGCGATATGGAAGTCGTAGGATACTCTTAACAGTGCCAGTTGTCTTGACAGTTCGAGCGGCTCCGTCTATTGGCCGACGAATTTGTAGCAATTCCGAAGCGAATGCAGTGAAGTGTTTCCTTCAGTTTAGAAATCGAGTTGAACTCGAGAGGGCTTAAGTCAGGGGAGTGCAGTAAGTGGTCTAGCACTTTGCAGCTCCATCAGTCAAACAAATCAGTAACAGCTTGCACTGTACGTCCTTGAGTATTGTCCTGCAAAATGATGGTCAGGTACTGCAGAAAGTGTCATCACTTCTGTCTCCAAGCTGGTCGTAGGTTGTGTTCCAAAAATGAAGGGCATTCTGCAGGACCTGACCATCATTTTACAGGACAGTGTGTGGATACAAGCTGCTACTTATTTGTTTGACTGATGGGGCTGCTAAGTGCTATACCACCTACTGCACTCCCATGACTTAAGCCCTCGTAAGTTCAACTCGATTTCTAAGCTGAAGGAAACACTTCACGGCATTCGGTTCAGAACCACTACAAATTCTTCGGGCATTAGGCCGCACCTCACGAACTGTCAAGACAACTGGCACTGCTAAGAATATCCTTCGACTTCCACATCGCTGGCAACGGGTTATACTCAATGTTGGTGACTACTTTGGAGGTCAGTAAAACTTTGAAACGCGTATCTGTTTTGTACGAGCTGTAAATAAATAATTGCCACTATTAAAGTTCCAATCGTCGTATAAAATATGTAATATATTTAAATATAAAATATATATATTATATAAATATAAACGCAACGGAAGGGGGTTCAGTATTTGCTTTTACCAGCATGGCTACGTGTAAATGTTGTAAATGAAAGTGTCTGAATCTTAGCCATGCAGCTGTATGTATTTGTTTTCGTAGTACAATGATCTACCTCCAACCTCCGACAATCGCAGACACAGTATGTTTTAAGAAAAGCTATGTACCTATTAACTTCAAGTGAAAACATTCTCATTCAGAACATATTTTTAGCGTTTAAGTTTTGTATGAAGAGCCAGCCAGGGTGGCCGAGCGGTTCTAGGCGCTACAGCCTGGAACCGCGTGACCGCTACGGTCGCAGGTTCGAATCCTGCCTCGGGCATGGATGCGTGTGATGTCCTTAGGTTAGTTAGGTTTAAGTAGTTCTAAGTTCTAGGGGACTGATGACCTCAGAAGTTAAGTACTATAGTGCTCAAAGCCATTTGAACTATTTTATCTGTCTGTCATCATTTACTTTGTTTCCTGCGGACACCATAATGTTTACATAATGTCATTTCAATAATATTTTCTAGCAAACTGACTTCTTCATTTGTTTATCTTAATTGTAGTCACTTCCTATTATATATAAACTCCACGTCAGGAAACGTTTGTACTTCGTAAGCTTTCTATCGCCACCTCAATTTACGCACTGTAGCATCTCATACAGAGAGATTCTTTGACACTGCTATAGTTGTGAAATCGCCATCTTTGTGTACATCTTTCCACGAGGTAAAATGACTGTGGAGCATTACTTTGTCGTCAGGGATCTCCATTAGCCCTAACCCCAGTAAATCCCATACAAAATTTTAGAACATTGACGCTACATGTAGTGAATAACATTCTCAACTAAAGGGACTCAGCTGGCACCTCGATGGCAGCCTGAGTAGGTGTTCTCAAATGCGACACCCGTGTTGTCTTCGGGAATGCCTCTGCTGCAGGGAGAAACGTCTAGCGAGGATCTGGATAATCGGAAGGTACAAGCACACAGGAGAAGCTTTAATTTAAAATCATTTTGATAAACCTTTATTTAAATGTGTAATTTACGAAATTTCGCAAGTAATAGAAAGTTCATAACACTTTAATCATTTACACAAGTTGCACCAGCTTGACGAACCCGTCTTGAAAATTTGAAAACTATAAACATAACAGGAAAGACTTTAATCTGAATTCTTGCATATACTTAAACTGAACAATAAAAAAGTTTCATCATGACAGTTAGGAAGCCAGTTTAGTCTTCGCCTCCGCCTGTGGGCGCACGTATTAGCTACCGTTGGATAAAAGAACCAAAACAGAGAAAAGACTACATTGTGAAAAGATTACAAATAGAATTTATTGATGTAAGTAACACACAGAAAGAACATCCCGACACTAAATTAATCAGTAAGACTAATAATCTATGTGACGAACCATAAACCTTTAAAGTAAAAACTTGTAACCATAAGGAATTAAAACTGTTCTAGTTCAGTGGCAGAACTTTTGCATTTACAATAAAACTAGTAAAACTAACAGGTAGCAGAGCATACAGAACTGTTTTATAAAACCATTCTGTATTGTTTAGCACAACAAAGAGCTATTTGAACCATTTGTATGAAGAGACTCTCGCACGCATTTGTCGTTGCTCATCGATCAGAGGCACCTCTCCACAAACACAAAGAGAGTCGTAGGCATTTTCCTCGTCAACGTAACTTCCGCTGCAGTAAACAGCGAGCTGTGAGAGTAATGGATTAATGCATGAAGATCACCAAACGCGTCTCCTACTTTTTCGTGTCGAAGTAAGTTAGTGCGCAGCAGTAATGAAGCCACTTGCCTTTTTCACACTAGATTTCTTTCCTTTCTTATTGCAGTTTTTGGCTACTTCCTATCTCTAGCACTGAAGATGAATGATGAGTGTGATTTCCCACGCACCAACACAAAACTTGATCACTTCTTACGTAAAAATTTTGGCGTTACAATTATTCTTCTTCGAGCATCTCCAGTCATCTTCATTAGTTGATTTCCCTATCCTGTACTGTCTGGATGTGAAATATTTATAAAGTAGGAGTGTCGGGCCTATTTCACTGCATATTAAATTTACACTGTTCTCCATCTTTAGTATCGTCCAATAGCACTTTTCCGTAAATTACTTCCTCGGCATTAGACTCAAAACTAGAATGCTCATCTCTGCCGCAAGCTACAAGCTACCTGGCACTAGAATGATGCTTCCGAACGCATTTGTTTGATAGAAAACGTAGTCTTCTATTTGAACGACAAGTTGGGGAATTCTAGTACAAGGTTTAGTGGGAGCTCCCTGGATCTTTTTTGAGTAGTTCGGTCCATGTCTGCACCTCAAATTCTGAAACTCATCTGAAAATCACTTCTGAGGCTCGCGCCCGCGTAACTAATGATGCTTCAAATGGCTCTGAGCACTATGGGACTTAACATCTGAGGCCATGAGTTCCCTAGAACTTAGAACTACTTAAACCTAACTAACCTAAG
Source organism: Schistocerca serialis cubense (assembly GCF_023864345.2). NCBI lineage: Eukaryota > Metazoa > Arthropoda > Insecta > Orthoptera > Acrididae > Schistocerca > Schistocerca serialis. The sequence continues at coordinate 413,308,160 of NC_064644.1, read as the reverse complement.
GACATCACACACATCCATGGCCGAAACAGGATTCGAACCTGCGACCGTAGCGGTCGCGCGGTTCCAAACTGAAGCGCCTAGCACCGCTCGGCCACAACGGCCGGCAAAACTAATGATGGGTTTTTAGGAAACAATCGACACCTTCGGTTGTAGTTTCTAGTGTCGGTTGGATTAGTCATTCTTTCTTTTGAGTGAAGAATGAATAAATCAGTTAATACGCAAAACCACTACGGAATTTATCGGTTGACTTCATTCGATTGCTCCCACAGACTGGTTTCGCTTGAAAGAAATGAACGAACAATTTCCAGTAGATACATAAAGCTCCCACCGTTTTTAGTCTGTTGTTGCCATAGACTCGTTTCACTCAAAGTGAAAAGTGCGAAAGTGTTGCTGGTGCACAAATATCCGATGGGGCTCATGTCGGGCGATTTGAGTGGCCAAATCACTCGCTCCAGAATGATCTTCAAACCAATTGCGAACGATTGCGGCCTGGCGACATAGCGCATTGTCATCCATAAAAATCCAATCGATGTCTAGAAATAAAGTATATGAAGGACAGCAAATGGCCTCCGAGAAGCAGTTGGACCACAGGAGCCAGTCCATCCAATGTAAACACAGCTCACACGTTTTTGCAGCCGACACCAGCTTGCACAGTGCCTTTTGACAACGTGGGTCTATGAGATCGTGGGGTCTGTGCCACACCCGAACCCTGCCGTCAGCTTTTACCAACTGGTTTCGGCATTGTCCGTCCCTGGTAGCTGAGTGCTGCCGGCACGGTAGCTCAGCGTGTTCGGTCAGAGGGTTTAGCTATTCTCTGTAATAAAAAAAAACTGAGTCCACGGATCAACGAACAAGCAGAACAAGTGTCATAGGACGTCCGCCACGAACAAAGTCAACGAACAATATAGAACAAAATGAGATTAACAAAAAAAAAAGAAGTGGTCAGCGCTGCGGCATGTCATACCTAACGGCCCGGGTTCGATTCCCGGCTGGGTCGGAGATTTTCCCGCTCAGGGACTGGGTGTTTTTTTGTCCTTATCATCATCATTTCATCCCCATCGACACGCAAGTCGTCGACGTGGCGTCACCTCGAAAGACTTGCACCAGGCGAACAGTCTACCCGACGGAAGGCCCTAGCCACAGGGCATTTCCATTTTGGCATTTATCTGACCAGACCATGGTTCTCCACTCGTCTAGGGTCCAACCGATATTATCACGAGGCGATGCAGGCGATACGGTGCTGTTAGCAAAGACACTCGCGCCGATCGTCTGCTGCCATATCCCATTAACGCCAAATTTCGCCGTACTGCTCTAAAGGATACGCTCGTCGTACGTCCCACATTGATTTCTTCAGTTATATCACGCAGTGTTTGTCTGTTAGCACTGACAACTCTACGCAAACGCTGCTGCTCTCGATCGTTAAGTGAAGGCCGTCGGCTGCTGCATTTTCCGTGGTGAGAGATATTCTCGGCACACTCGTGACTCTATGGATCTCGGAATACTGAATTTTCAACCGATTTCCGAAATGGAATGTCCAATGAGTCTAGATACAGATATCATTCCGCGTCGTGCGGCCAATATTTCTAGGGTCCTGCTTGGTACAGTCAAGTCGTTCAAATACCTGGGTATGCAATGCGATATCAGGTGGAACCAGCATGTGAGAATTGTGGTAGGAAAGGTGAATGGTCGACTTCAGTTTATTGGGAGCATTTTAGAGAAGAGTGGTTCACCTGTAAAGGAGACCGCATACAGGAAGGTGGTTCGACCTATTCTTGAGTACTGCTCGAGTGTTTGGGATGCGTATCAGGTCGGCTGCTACATTTGTTACCGGTAGGTTTGAACAACATGTAAGTGTTACAGAGATGATTAGAGAACTCAAATGGGAATCCCTGGAGTGAAGGCGAGGTTCTTTTCGAGGAACACTATTGAGAAAATTTGGACAACCTACATTTGAAGGTGACTGCCGGCCGATTCTGTTGCCGCCAATATACGAAGGTTGGAAATTTAATACTGGCAACTATTTATTTACAGCTCGTACGAAATAGATAAGTGTTTCAAGTTTTACTGACCTTCAAAGTAGTCACCAGCATTGTGTATAACCCATTGCCAGCGATGTGGAAGTCGTAGGATACTCTTAGCAGTGCCAGTTGTGTTGACAGTTCGAGCGGCGCGCTCAATTGCTCGACGAATTTGCAGCAGTTCTGAAGCGAAGGCCATGAAATGTTTCCTTCAGTTTAGAAATCGAGTTGAACTCACGAGAGCTTAAGTCAGGGGAGTGCAGTAGGTCGTACAGCACTTAGCAGCCCCATCAGTCAAACAATTCAGTAACAGCTTGCACTGTACGTCCTTGAGAATCGTCGTGCAAAATGATGTTCAGATACTACAGAAAGTGTCATCACTTCTGTCTCTAAGCTGGTCGTAGGTTGTGTTCCAAAAATGCGAGTGGAAAGCAGGGAAAATGACAAATAGTGGTACAGGGTACACTCTGCCACGCATCGTACGGTGGGTTGCGTAGTACCTCTGTAGATATACGAAGTGGATATGTTCGAATGCCAACATTTTTGATCAGGGAAGCAGCTGGTTCCACACTTTTGCGTCAGAGTCTATTAAAGAAGAATATATTCGCATTTTTTTGTGCTCTCACATGAGAATTTTTCTGCTACTCATCGAACACTCTACAATTTCTTTTCGTTGTTAATTACTGTGACCTCTAAACCGATGAATTTTGGCGTCTCCCCAACATAAGTTTCTATTATCTTTTCTTGACGTTTATACACAGATTCAAAATATATCCTTTTTTATTGAGACTGCAGAGCAACACTTTGCTTCTGCTCTTCAAGATGGGAAATAAAGTGTTAGCAAACTTGTCATCCATTTACAGAAAGTTCTAAACACTGCTCCCCATAGTGAAAATGTCTTTTTTGCGCTTTAAACAAACGTTACTTACAAGTGTGGAACTTGATTAACTTACGTCAGTGCATGATAGCTTGAGGAGCTATCAGGCTACACAAAATACACGCTAAGTGTTGGTGTGTCGTAAATTGAGGAAGCGTGCACGCTAAGGGGCCGCCGTCCGTCATTACCAAGGTCTTAATAGCAGGTCTAGCGTTTCAGCTCATCTTGCAATTTACGGCGCGCTCGCTAGCCGGTTATTCCATGCTGAGCACACAGCCACTGGCTCCTGCATGCTATAACATGTTGATGTAAGTAAACGTTGAATTTGTATTCGATTCGCCATTACTCGCAGTTGCTTTCAACCCTGAATACATTTTCACGTGCAACAATTTTCCGTAGCATAACAGCACACGTAATTATATCCAAGACTTGCAGTACATGGAATAGCAGCATACCTATCTTTACACCATTACACAATCTTCTCCAGTACAGTGAGTGATGCTATACAAATTACGTTCATGTTGACATTGTGTGCTATACTACAAGTTGGCATGTCTGCTTTAAAAAAGCAGCTATGCACATACATATTATTGAACCGATTACAAGTACTCGCATTTATCACCACTTTACAAATGACAGATCCCAGCGCAAAAATTATTAGTGATTCATAAGTACATCAGATATCGCAGTGATAATAAGAATCGATATTATCATATCACATTATAAAAAGGTATGGATCTATTACTCCATATAATTATATATCCCTACATTATTATTATAACATATAAGCCAAGTCAGTATTCTACAGGTTTAAAAAACTGTAACATCATGTGATGATGATAATAAAGTCCCATACTCCTTCACAGAGCGTAGGGGAACGATGCGGGAGATTCGCACCGCCGTACTAGGCAAGGCCCTAGTGGAGGTGGTTTGGCATTGCCTTCCTCCGACCGTAATGGGGATGAATGATGATGAAGACGACACATCAAGACCCAGTCATCTCGAGGCAGGTGTAAATCCCTGACCCCGCCGGGAATCGAACCCGGGACCCCGTGCTCGGGAAGCGAGAATGCTACTGCGAGACCACAAACGGCGGACATCATGTGCAACACACACAGAAAACATAATTTATACTTAAATTTTTTTATATCGAAAATTTTAAGGAACATTTTATAAAAATCCTTAATAATTCCTTACCAGATTTTCCTTTATACGAAATCGAAACTAATATGACCACTTATAACCACTTAAATGCTGTCCATGTACAGCTAATAATATCATATGTAGTTGATTTTAATACATCCAGGAATAGTTCGATAACTACAGGCAAAAACCGATAATTCCGCGTTTGCTGTTAATACAGGAAGTAACAAATAGTGATCTCTAAATGGCTCCACAAGCTATAAAAAGAAGAAACACACCATAAAACACTTGATCTTGCGTTGTGCTGAAAATTATTTTGTGGCAGCATGTATTATTATTCCCGCATTTCCCCCCTACAGCTCAAACACGCGAATACAGCAAAAGTGGATGTATCGGGTTTTGTACCGGCGCCCCTCATTTCATCAAGAACACATTCAAGGTACGTATATCAAGAATGGAACTATTTGATGTTTTTGCTTTTGCTGTCAGTTACGATTTCAGAAGTGCATAATCGCAGTAGCTGTACCATAATGAATGCTAATGCTTGATAACGTCGTTGTAGGTATCGTGTGAAGTGCCAGTTAATATCTGTGTCTCTGAATATTGCCACAAAGCATATACTGTCCCTTAGGTCTTCTGCGCCGCCAGAGGACAGCACAATTCATGACTTCCGACGGGCCTTCAGTACTGACTAATTAAGAACCAGAGGGAAGTGGCTATCCCCACAGTACTAATGGTTCGCGCACAGCTGTGTTTGCCGATGCCCGAATATTCACGCGTGAAAAATTCCTCCTTTCAAGCTCCAGAGACGGTTTAACACCATATGTCATCTAACTCTGGCACTGATTATCACTATTATTTATTAATACAATAATAATTATTTTTATCATTAGTTATCATTACAACTATCACTGCCAATCAGATAAGCGGGGAGGTGGCGCAGTGGTTAGCACACTGGACTCGCATTCGGGAGGACGACGGTTCAATCCCGTCTCCGGCCATCCTGATTTAGGTTTTCCGTAATTTCCCTAAATAGTTTCAGGCAAATGCCGGGATGGTTCCTTTGAACGGGCACGGCCGATTTCCTTCCCAATCCTTCCCTAACCCGAGCTTGCGCTCCGTCTCTAATGACCTCGTTGTAGACGGGACGTTCAACACTAACCACCACCACCACCACCACCACCAATCAGATAAATAGCAACATCGACTGATGACTAGAAAGAGCGGCAACTACCATGGTCGCAAACGATAACAGAGAAAGAAAGCTGTTTAGAAAATACACAACAAACATCTGTCCGACTTTTCGTAGTCAAACGCAGAGTGCGAAATGTACAAATGTGGTATCACAGTAGACAGCGAGCCGTCTACATATATGCATTTCAAATCACAGAATAAATTGAAATTTATCTGCATCTACATCTACATTTATACTCCGCGAGCCACCCAACGGTGTGTGGCGGAGGGCACTTTACGTGCCACTGTCATTACTTCCCTTTTCTGCTCCAGTCGCGTATGGTTCGCGGGAAGAACGACTGCCGGAAAGCCTCCGCGCGCGCTCGAATCTTTCTAATTTTACATTCGTAATCTCCTCGGGAGGTATAAGTAGGGGGAAGCAATATATTCGATACCTCATCCAGAAACGCACCTTCTCGAAACCTAGACAGCAAGCTACACCGCGATGCAGAGCGTCTCTCTTGCAGAGTCTGCCACTTGAGTTTGCTAAACATCTCCGTAACGCTATCACGCTTACCAAATAACCCTACGGCGAAACGCGCCACTCTTCTTTTGATATTCTCTATCTCCTCTGTCAACCCGACCTGGTACGGATCCCACACTGATGAGCAATGCTCAAGTATAGGTCGAACGAGTGTTTTGTAAGCCACCTCCTTTGTTGATGGACTACATTTTCTAAGGACTCTCCCAATGAATCTCAACCTGGTACCCGCCTTACCAACAATTAATTTTATATGATCATTCCACTTCAAATCGTTCCGTACGCATACTCCCAGATATTTAACAGAAGTAACTGCTACCAGTGTATGTTCCGCTATCATATAATCATACAATAAAAGATCCTTCTTTCTATGTATTCTCAATGCATTACATTTGTCTATGTTAAGGGTCAGTTGCCACTCCCTGCACCAAGTGCCTATCCGCTGCAGATCTTCCTGCATTTCGCTGCAATTTTCTAACGCTGCAACTTCTCTGTATACTACAGCATCATCCGCGAAAAGCCGTACGGAACTTCCGACACTATCTACTAGGTCATTTATATATATTGTGAAAAGCAATGGTCCCATAACACTCCGCTGTGGCGCGCCAGAGGTTACTTTAACGTCTGTAGACGTCTCTCCATTGAGAACAACATGCTGTGTTCTGTTTGCTAAAAACTCTTCAATCCAGCCACACAGCTGGTCTGATATTCCGTAGGCTCTTACTTCGTTTATCAGGCGACAGTGCGGAACTGTATCGAACGCCTTCCGGATGTCAAGGAAAATGGTATCTAGCTGGGAGCCTGTATCTAATGTTTGCTCTTGATCTACAATGAGGTGTCAGAAGTCAGGGGACAGCTATATGCACAGATACAGAAGGCGGTAGTATTGCGTACGCAAGGTATAAAAGGGCAGTGCATTAGCGGAGCTGTCATTTGTACTCAGGTGATTCATGTGAAAAGACTTCCGACGTGATACTCTAAAAATTATAGTGCACACCCCCTAAGCGTAACTAATACTACAGTTAACGAAAATTCAGCAGATACTCAATGATGCTTCTCGCAGTGTTACTTCGCGCTGATCCTGATCCTCTATACAGGGTGAGACACTAACTATTACCATCAAGAATAACTCAGAAAGTATGATAGCAGGTGAGAAGCTTGTGGGACAAAAGGTGCATGAGACAACGGGGGCCATAATATGACGTTCGTTTTTTGTTGCTAGTTGGGGTCACTTCAGAGATATGAAGGTCAACTTTGTTTTTTTAAATGGGATGCTATAGTTTGGTACTTATTTTCTGATAGCGGCTATCCAATGAATCCAATGACGTGTAACAGTACGGTCTTTGAAGGTCAACGAAGGTCAAAAAGGTAGCATGAACGTCCATTTACAGAAGGGGTTCGAAGTGATGATCATTGGTATCAATGCAGTGCTGAAATCTTCTTGTCATGGACTGATCGCCGCTATCAGAAAACAAGCACCAAACTATAGCATCTCATTTAATAAAAACGAAGTTGACCTTCATATCTGACGCGACCCCACCTAGCAACAAAAAAGCAACGTCATATTATGGCCCTCGATGCCCCGTGCAAAATTTGTTCCACAAGCTTTTCAGCTTCTTTCATACTTTCGGAGTTATTCTAGGTGGCTATAGTTGGTAACTCACCCTGTATGTCTCAAAGATTACAGCGAGAAAATAAGCATCCCCTCTATTATCTCGCATAATGTTGTGTTACTTTAATAAATTTGACTTAGGCGCCTAAGTTCTAATTTTTTTCTGTAGCCTTTAAAAGTATTGGTGTCTTCCTCTAATCAGTTACAGCACTGTACCGTTTTGCAGTATCGTCCATACTGACATGATTCACGTCTAAAATATAAAACTGACTACGTGCCTACATAATTTGGAATGTAGTTCTACTTGAGAAATAGAAATTGAAAGAATTCTTTCAGTTTGAAATCATGAAAGGCTTGATACGTTTTCCCGGGGAAGGGGGGGGAGGTGATAGTTAACTTTGAGCAGCATTGCCATATGTCCATATGTTGTATTTATAGCTACACTGGAGGTTCATTGTAATTCCATTGGCTTTACATAATATAAAAATAAAGCTGCGCTCAATGTGACGGTTTTAACATCACACTGCTTTATTACACATGGACTTATTTGAGGTAGTATGATAATATCTTCTTACGCCTTGTAAACTGATGTACCCAGCCACTTGTAAAACGAACTAAAATTTAAAACGTATTCTGAGCCATGATACAGTTTGGCATTTTTCATACACGTGTATCACCTCCATTAGTGAAAAGAAGCGAGAATTCGGCCCAGACTATTTAGATTTGGAACCTGAAACTTATCCTCTCTGCAGCTGAGCCGCACAAAAATCTAATCAGAAGGATATTAGTCAGATTATCACACTGTCTTTCCTTTCTAGCACTCATTTCGTCTCTGTTGTCGATATTATCGACAACACATTGTATAGCACAATGGCTAGTGGGTGGGAAACTTCAGCGTGGAATACTCAGCGAATGGATTAAAGAGCCAATGAAAAGAGTAGCTGTACTCGATGTAGGGCTTAGTGATGGAAGGAGATGGGCTAGTAAACATTATTGTCGGTGTGAGACACATGTTCACCTACTCGAAGCTGAACTAAAATACTGTTGTGAAATGACATGAAGCGAAATCACGTAAGATGAAGACCAAATTGTAGGCTGGAAGTTGGCAATGAACACTGTATTGTTTATTATTTTTGTGTGTCTTTGCTCCTTGGACTGTGCGTCACCTGTTGCCAAAAACATTTGTACTCTTTACATTACTTTTTCCCTGTTTATGTTTGTACCAGTTGTGTTACATGCGTTTCGTGAGTAAGCTACCTAATTTAGGGCTGCTTGGGTACACGATAGAGGGGTGAATTTGGGATAATGTGTAAGAATGGTGAGTACCGTGATGGTAACTGCGAAGAAACCTCGGGTATCAGATGAAATATTTCAGTTGACCGACGAATGAAGGAAATACAAAAAATTTTTGGGAGCGACAGGAATACAGCGATGTAAATCCCTTAGGAATGAAGTAAATAGTACGTGTAGAGCAGTCAAAGCGAAGTGGCTGTAGGAAAGATGTCAAGAAATCGAAAAAGAAATGATCGTTGGGATGGCCAACTCAGCATGCAGAAAAGTCGAAACAACTTTCAGTGAAATTAAAAGGGAGCGTGGCTACATTAACAGTGGAATGGGATTCCACTGTTAAACGCAGAGGAGATGCGGATGGGTGGAGAGAGTACACTGAACGTCTCTATAAGGGGATGACGTGATAGAGGAAGAAGTTGGAGTCGCTATAGAAGACCTAGGGGATCCAGTATTAGGACCGAATTTGAAAGAGCTCTGGAAGACATGAGGTCAAATAAGACAGAAGAGATAGATAATATTCCATCGGAAATTCTAAAATCATTGGGAGAAGTGCAACCAAAAGACTATTCAAGTTGGTGTGAAGGATCTATGAGACTGAAAACGTACCTTATAGCTTTCGGAAAAATATCATTCACGCAATTGCGAAGATTACAAGGGAACCTAAGTGAGAAAACTATTGCATTATCAGCGTAACAGTTCATGCATCAAAGCTATTGAAAAGTATAATGTACAGAAGAATCGAACCAAAAAAACTGAGGATCAGTTAGACGGCGATCAGTTGGCTTTAGGAAAGATAATGACATCTACATCTATATCTACATCTACATCGTTACTCTGCAATTCACACTTAAGTGCCTGGCACATGGTTCATCGAACCATATTCATACTACTTCTCTACCATTCCACTCTCGAATAGCGCGTGGGGAAAAGGAACACCTAAATCTTTCCGCTCGAGCTCTGATTTCTCTTATTTTATTATGATTATCGTTTCTCCCTATGTAGGTGGGTGTCAACAAAATATTTTCGCATTCGGAAGAGAAAGTTGGTGATTGAAATTTCGTAAATAGATCTCACCGCAAATAAAACCGCCTTTGTTTCAGTGACTGCCACCGCAACTGGCGTTATCATATCAGTGACACTCTCACCCCAATTGTGCGATAACACTAAACGGGCTGCCCTTCTTTGCACTTTTTCGATGTCCTCCGTCAATCCTACCTGGTAAGAATCCCACACCGCGCAGCAGTATTCCAGCAGAGGACGGACTAGTGTAATGTAGGCTGCCTCTTTAGTGGGTTTGTCGCTTCTAAGTGATCTGCCAACAAAGCGCAGTCTTTGATTCGCCTTCCCCGCAATATTATCTATGTATTCTTTCCAATTTAAGTTGCTCGTAATTGTAATTCCTAGGTATTTAGTCGAATTGATAGCCTTTAGATTTGTGCGATTTATCATATAACAAAATTTATCGGATTTCTTGTAGTACTCATATCGGTGACCTCGCACTTTTCCTTGTTTAGTGCCATTTGCCACTTTTGGCACCATACAGAAATTCTCTCTAGATCATTTTGTAATTGGAATTGATCGTCTGATGATTTTACTAGACGGTAAATTACAGCATCATCTGCAAACAATCTAAGGGGGCTGCTCAGATCGTCACCTAGATCTTTTATGTAAATAAGGAACAGCAGAGGGCCTATGACACTACCTTGCGGGACACCAGATATCACTTCTGTTCTACTCAATGATTTACCGTGTATCACTACGAACTGTGACATTTCTGAGAGGAAATCCCGGATCCAGTCACACAACTGAGACAATACTCCATATGCACGCAATTTGAATAATAGTCGCTTGCGAGGAACGGTATCAAAAGCCTTCTGGAAATCTAGGAATATGGAATCGATCCCTTGTCGACAGCACTCATTACTTCATGGGAATAAAGAGCTAGCTGTGTTGCACAAGAACGATATTTTCTGAATCCGTATTGGTTATGTATCAATAAGTCATTTTCTTCCAGGTGATTCATAATGTTCGAGTACAGCATATGCTCCAAAATCCTACTGCAAATTGAGGTCAGTGATATGGGTCTGCAATTCAATAGGTTACACCTATTTCCTTTCTTGAATATAGGTGTGACCTCTGCTACTTTCCAGTCTTTAGGAACAGACCTTACGTCAAATGAGCAGTTGTGTATGATTGCTAAAAAAGGCGCTATTGAGTCTGCATACTCTGAAAGGAACCTGATTGGTATACCATCTGGACCGAATAACTTTCCTTTCTTAAGTGATTTGATTTGTTTCGCAACACCTAAGATATCTACTTTTATGTCACTCATGCTAACAGCTGTTCTGGTTTCATCTGCGTGTTAATCTAATATTCTAGACCGTTATTGCGTTTTATTCTGTGTCTACAATTGAGTTCTGCAGCACGTGTCAATAGTCGTTCTTGATAATAGTAGGAAGGCTGAAGAAAAGTAAAGATACCATCATAGGATTCGTTTACCTAGAAAAAGCGTACAACAATGTACAATGGTGCAAGATATTCAAATAGTGAGAAAAACTGGAGTAAGCTATAGGAAAAGACAGGTAATATATAATTTCTAAAGAACTGAGAGGGAACAATACAAGTGTAAGATCAAGAACGAAGTGCTCGGTTTAAAAAGGATGTAACACAGGGACGCAGTCTTTCTCCCCTACCGTTCAATCTGTACATGGAAGAAGCAATGACGTAAATAAAGAGTGGGATTAAAATTCAGGGTGAAAGGATACCAATGATAAGATTAACTTACGACATTGGTGTCCTCAATGAATGTGAAGAACAATTACGGTATCTGTTGGATGGAATGTATTAAGTGTAAACCGGAGAGAAACAAAGGTAGCAAAATGATAACAGCGAGAAACTTAACATCAAAATTGGTGATCGCGAAGTAGAAGATCTTTAGGAATCCTGCTACCTTGGAAGCAAGTTTACGCTTGACGGACGAAGCAAGAAGGGCATAAAAAAGAGACTCGCATAGACAAAGAGGACATTCTTGGCCAAAAGAAGTCTACTAGTATCAAACATAGGCCTTGGCTTGAGGAAGAAATTTCTGAGAGTGTATGTTTGGAGTAAAGTAGTGTGTGGCAGTAAAACGTGGATAGTGGCAAAACCGGAACAAAAGAGAATCTAATATGTATGAATGTCCACCGTAAACGAAATGGGTGCCTTGGCCACAGCGTCTACAGAAAACCCACCCACAAAGACCCGTACCTGCACGCCACCAGCCATCATCATCCAGCACAGAAGCGCACAGTATTACAAACGTTGGTACATCGTGCAAGAGTAATAGCAGACGACGACAACCTGCCCAACGAACTGAGCCACCTACGCAAGGTTTTCAGGAATAACGGCTACAGCACCCATCAAGTGAAAGAAGTGATTTCTAGGAAATATCAGAGTAAGACCACCGATGAAGAGCAGGAAAAGAAACTTGCTTTGCTGCCATTCTGTGGCTCTGTGTCGGGCAAGATAAGTCGCCTGTTGAAAAGACACAAGATCAAATCAATCTTCAGGCCTCCAACGAAAATCCATCAATTACTGAGACCAGTTAAAGACGCAGTAGGTCTCAGTACACCTGGAGTCTACGAAATACCTTGTGAGTGTGGCCAGAAGTACATCGGACAAACAGTGCGCACTGTGAAACAACGCAGGAAAGAACATGAGAGGTATTATCGCCTACGCTATCCAGAGAAATCTGCGTTAGCGGAGCATGCGTTAGAAAACGGTCACCACATAAAATCTGACGATACCTATGTCGTGGCTCGCACTAACGGCTTCTGGCACAGTTTAATAAAGGAAGCTATTGAAATAAAAATTACCGCAAACACCCTGAATAGAGTCGGTGGCTTGCAGCTCAGCGCTGCGTGGGATCCAGCGATCGCGCGGTTGAAGAGGGAACATCGAACGCCGACTCAAAACATGCCCATATATGGCAATGTCACGGGCACCAGTGACGTCACAGCCGGCAGCTAGCGTATACGAGGTGTGGCTATAAAAAAACCGGACTAGCTCTGAGTATTCAAGAATCTGTTCCCGAATTCGAGAGTCAACTACGTCGTGCGTTAGAGTGCTGCAACGCTCAATGTTTGACCGGTCAAGGCTCGCCTGTTGACGGGGGGGACCGAGCCGCTCGTGTCCGGCCCCACACGACTCGGCTCGGTCACGTACTCGCCCCATGTCCGTTGTCCGGATTCCGGACACGCGCATAACCGAGCATGACCGGTCACCGCAGACGTCTCACCTCGCCTCGCCACGGCTCGCTGCTCTGTACTGTACAAATCCAACGCCTCTCTCTCTCTCTCTCTCTCTCTCTCTCTCTCTCTCTCACACACACACACACACACACACACACACACACAATGTATTTATCTCTGTCTCTCTCTCTCTGTTTTAATACAAAATTTCTAACATTCTGCGTGGTGTCTGTTTGTTCTATATCGTGTCTCCCTACCACTTTCGCGCAACGACGCTCTGAGCGTGTTTTTTAGGGAATTGACTAGTTTGAACCTGGGACCTGTTGCTGGTAACGAGACGCCAGACCACACATGACATGTAGAATTCAGAAGAGTTCAGTGAGACTAGCGATGATATAACCAAATACTTAATGATTTCAGTGTCAGCTCCACTGCACTCCCTGTAAACGAATCTTAATACTAACTAAATTTAGTGGAAGGGGTTCAAGGCTTTCCTATTTTTAGTTAGCTGGTAAAATAACGTCGAAAAAGCAGTTAAGTTTACCATTGGAAATTTTATTCTACTCACAAAACATTGTTTATAAATTGCACTATTGATAAAAGGAAATATTTTAATACAGGATGGTAAAAACCAACTGTGTTCAACAAAAATGTGAACGAATATTCCCTGAGTGGGTTTCCAAGTTCTACAATAGATCGAAGGATGACCTATGCCATATCACATCTATAATCTAGGTTTAAATTAAGTTTCACAAGAGAGAAAACTATCAAAATGGTCTACAGTGACCCTCAATTATCTTTAATTACTTATCTAACTTGTAAATTACAGTGGCTGATGTGGCTTCTCAATAACTATATAACAGAAAAATCATCGCGTTTCAGATTTTTACTTCAAGTGGCAAATATGAATACCATGAGCTTTAATTGACGATCGACACTAGTATTATGCAAAAAGGGGGTGTAACAGATGAAACTTCTGCAGTTGTGAGTGAAGCTTTATGCGCTGTTATGCGGCATCGCGTGCGTTCGTTACCTTGTTGGTGTTCGTCAGGGGGCGGCGGACAGCACAGCTCCGCTCACCTCGCCGTCTCGGAAGCAACTCTCTCCTAACTTCTCATTACTACAATTTACCGAAGCTGGTTTAAAAAAACTATCTGGCTGTGTTTTATCTGACCAATCAAGTTCTCAATGTTAACCTTGAGCTCCACCTACAAAAATTCTGTCTATCCATTGAGAAACGTTATACTTTCAGTCGTGGGGCAACGTTTTTTAAAGTTTGCAACGTAACAGAGACGCAAAAAAGTCTCACGCTAAAACTTGCAGCTGGGGTGGTCCTAGTGGTTAGCTGCCGACGTGGGTGTCCAGTCCGTCCCTTATCGTATGGCCTTCTAGCTTAACACGGTTCTGCTCTCGGCTTCTCGTTTCTCCCCTCGGAACTGCGTCTGTCTCACGGTGGGAAGGTATGACATGCATGTAGGCATTCTTGTGTTAGTCTGTGGTGTTCCATTTGCTCACTCATTACTCGTATTACTTTGGTTAATTTAATGTCACGATTTATTCGGAGCTATGTGAGATACTACTGGATTTGCTTATCATGTCAGGGTTTCCATGGAAGAAGTTGGATTTGCCTGACACCTTACATATCACCACCCTTCGAACTTAATTTTTGTACTGTAGTTAGGCAATGAATGAATCGTTGTCTAAGTCAGTCAAAAATTATTCCGTTATCTAAATTCTGTTGCCTGCTGTTCAGCCATGTTATTCTGTTCTATGCTACTTTGTATTACTAATTTATATTGTTATATTTTTCCACATTACTATCAAAAATTACAAGAGAAGAATATTTTATGCTATTATTAATTTTTAATTATTTTCTTTCTTTATTTAAGTGTGAAGCTTGTTTTCTAAGAAGTTTGTTATCGTAAGTGAGGAGTCTTTCACATCGATTTTCTTAGAAATATATTTTTTTTGTAAATGTAGTTATTAAGTAAAATCTATTCCTAACACATTTTCTAAATATCATGTACAAGTAAAATGTTTTTGTTTCTAGACACTCATTTCAACATTGTTACACTAACAAATAAGAATTATTTCCAAGAATTTTCATTTCCAAGAATGTTTTTTAAGAAGTTTGTTATCGTAAGTGAGGAGTCTTTCACATCGATTTTCTTAGAAATATATTTTTTTTTGTAAATGTAGTTATTAAGTAAAATCTATTCCTAACACATTTTCTAAATATCATGTACAAGTAAAATGTTTTTGTTTCTAGACACTCATTTCAACATTGTTACACTAACAAATAAGAATTATTTCCAAGAATTGCTTTGACAAAGAAATATACATACACAAGTATTGAGATATTATCCTAACAAATGGTACAAATTTTAAAAAAAGAGAAAACGTCCAACAAGATAATTTATTATTCTTTGTTTTTATAAGAAGAAAATAAGTAAAATATAGTTATTCTTTTATTTTTATGAGGAGAAAATAAGTGGCATATAGTTTTGGTGTTTATTATGCCTTACTTTTGTTCTTTATATACTGTCCATTTCAGAGCTAATGAGTTATTTTTATCGATAGTCTATTTTTTACCTAAGTCCATAGTCAATGACTGTTATTTTGTAGTTTATTAGCTGTCTGGTGTGCTTAATTTATTTAGTTTTTCACACGCTTCTTTTGCACAATTCCTACATCACCTACTTTGATTTCACACATTCACACAATCCTATGAATGTTTATGCATGAGGTTGGCGAATGTTTTTGCACGAAGGTGATGGACTTGAGCGAGATGGATGTGGGCAAGTATTTGATGTACAGCTTCGTTCGTCTTTCCTTTTTGGCTTTGCAAGTGTGTGTTGCTGTTGTGGAGGTCCTATAATGAAATGGAGCTGTTAATGCAGAATCTCGTGGTTTACTGGCTTTGTATGCATGAAAGTCATCGTTATGTGTCGCTGAAAGCGGTCGTTTTTCGTTGTAATAGTTTGCAGACGACTAGTTTACAATAGGATAGGGATTTGGGAAGGTATGTCGTCTATTCTTCACCCATCTTCTTTCTTGGTCTCAATCTTACGAATCTTCAACTTCTGTTCTTCCTGCTTTTTCTCTGCTTCTTACTTGCTTCTTGGTTCTTCTCTGGGCAGGATATGGAAATATTTATTGATAACTAGTTGCTTTGAAGTTCTCCTCCCAGTAACAGTTTGATAAATGGTTTGGACATGTCATTTCGATACCTTCTGTTGGTCTTGCTGTCCTTTCCTTTCTCTCAATGCTTCTGCCTTGTAGGAATCATGTCTTGCTAATTACGTCCTTTTCTTTCGTGATACTTCTCGCATTGCAACTAGTGGGTCGTTGCATCTTGTCCTTGCTGGAGTTTTTACAATGGTTCTTACAAAAAGTTTTACTTATAATCATCTGACATATGTCTAGTACCTATATTGTTTTACGCCTTCTTAAAAAGCTTTACAAATTTTGGAGCCCTTTCCATGTTACAATTCTAAGATATTTTGAGCCTTAACTTAGACAAGAAACCTCAAATTCGTTTTTTATTTTTGTGTAGTGTTGTGGTGTATAGCATTTTAGTATTTCATGCTGATAGACTATCTACGCTTTATCCCTTCACCTTAATCTGTGGTACTATTGGTGTTATTTTTGTTTTTGTTTTTATTGAAACTACTTTCTTTTTCCCACCTTCCTCTCTCTTCATTCTTCTTTCTCCTGACGATCTTATCTGCAACATAATCTTGAAATATTGTGCTGATTATTTACCAGTAATAAAATTAATCTTCAAACTTTTTGATATGGCTCACATGGTGAGGACCTAAGGTTTTGCCTGTTTTTGGGTTCATTAGTTCTACAGCATTATCATGAGCAATTCGGCTAATTATGACAGGTCCTTTGTATGCAGCATAAAACTTATGTATTTTGTGTTTCTGTTTGCTGGAGAGATGGTGTGTTTTTACAAATACTTTCTGGCCTACTGAGAATGTTCTTTTAATTGCTGTTCTATCTCCTCTTTCTTTTCTTTTAATGGCTGCCTTTCTGATGTTGGAGAGTGCTGTTGCTATGACTTGTTTGTGCTGTCTACGTGGTACAATAGGAAATCTAATATTTTCTCTGGTTATGTTTGGGGGTTCAATATTTTTAAGTACAGTAACTGGAGGTAGTAGTGTAGTGCTATGTGGCATTTCATTTATTACGTTTTGAAAATCTTTAAGGTATATATCCCAAGTGTTGTCTTTTGCCTGCATATAATCGACATAAAGTGCCTATGTCCTTCATAGATCGTTCTGCTGGATTTACACTAGGTTTGTACTTAGATATGTAGACGGGTTTTATTTTGTGTTGTTTTAACGTGTTCTGCCATTGCACTGATTTGTATTGAGGGCCATTATCCGAAATTATTCGTTCCACTCGGCCTTTTTGTCTGAGGAACTCTTGTCTAAATGCTTTACGTATAGTAAGACCTGTTGTCCGTTTTAATGGTGTCATGGTAACATATTTACGAGTAAGTTCCAAAATGACAAATATGAAAATATATCCATTTTTAGTGCGTTGGAGGGGCCCCATCAAATCTGTTTCAGCTATTTGTCTTAATCTTTTGGGGATTATTGGAAACATAGGTGGCTTGGTTTGGAAAGTGACGTGTTTAGCCCTCATACATTTTTTGCATTTCACTAATACTGTTCTAATTCGTCTTTCCATATTAGGAAAATGGCTTGTTTGTTTTATTTTTAAAAAGCATTTCTTTGGTCCAAAGTGGCCATTACTTAAATGTGTATACCATATGTACTTATTAATTAGTTCATCTGGAATACAAATTAACCATTCATTCATTGCAACATTTCGTCTAAAAAATAAAACGTTGTTTTGTACGAGATAGTGCTGTCGAATGTCCGGAAAATCCTTACTTCTCCATTTGTGTTTGATTCCTAGTATTTCGGGATCCTTGTCCTGTTCTTTGCCTACGTTTTTCCATGCTGCCGTAATGTAGTTTTCGAAAGGTACTTGTTTCATATGGTACATTGTAAACTGGTCTTCTGCTGCTTCCAAACCTATGTTATTGGATGCACCCTGTGGACATCGTGATAAAGCATCTGCTGTGTGTAATAGTGAAGTCAAATTCTTGTAGTATTAACATCCATCTGGCTAACCTCCCATGAGTTAGTTTGGCGGATAACAGAAATTCTAATGCTTTGTAGTCAGTGTATACTTTTGTTTTTCTTCCGAATAGGAAGTATCGAAAACGTTGGAAGCCCCATACAATGGCCAATGCTTCCAGCTCCGTGACTCCCCCCAGGGGATCCACAACTCTTTTGTGGATACGTGCGTAGCGAGCACGGGGCCCCGAGCTAATGTGGCCTTCCTTCCTTTCCGGGCTGCATACCTTCCCTTTCCGCATCCTTCCCCATCCCCTGTCTTCACCCCCCCCCCCTCACCTCTTGCTCTTTCCTTCACTTTCTCCCCCTCTGGGAGTATGGTTTGCGCCTACGTCCGGAGACGGACGCTTGTAAATGTACCGCATTCTTCTTCCTTGCTTGTATGTCTTCTTCCTTCCTTTGTCCATCTCCTTTCCTTACCTCTTCTCTTTACCCTTTTCTCCGCTGCGGCGTTTGAGACCCCCTCTTCTTTCCTTTCCCTTTCTCTTTCTTCCTCCCTGTGCGTGTCTGAAGGCCGACCCACGCACTTCCATGCGTAGCCGGTGACGGGGTAACGCGTAATTCCCCGCCCCGGGTAGACAGGTAGGACACGTACGTACCCCCTGGTAAAGGCCAGGCCCAGGGAGGGGTGATTACCCGAGCTGATACCTTCCGAAAGTGCCGATTGGTCCCTCCGTCCGTATGTCGGGAGGTGTGACCTGAGGTGTGAACAATCACCTAAGGCGGGTGTGCCCTCGGTGAGGGCCCCCACAAGGGAGGAGCGCGCCATCGGAGACGCCGGTAATCATGGGGGATTCTTCCGCAATGGTTTCCTCACCTTCCACTATGTCTGCTCACAAACGTAAGTTCACTGAGTCTCAGCCACAGACGGTTCTTCCATCGTTGCCACAGTTCCTTGTTGTTTCTCGGTCTGACGAAGGTCACGACTTTTCCACGGTCAACCCTTTCATTATTCAGAAAGGTGTCGACGCAATTGCGGGTCCTGTAAAGTCTTGTTCCAGATTACGGAATGGTACCCTGTTGTTAGAAACACACAGTGCCCTCCAGGCTCAAAAATTGCTGCGTACTTCTCTGCTCCACACCTTCCCTGTCCGGGTGGAACCGCACCGTACCTTAAATTCCTCGCGTGGAGTCGTTTATACACGCTCCCTCGATGGATTGTCTGACGAAGAAATTCAGCACTACCTGTCTGACCAGGGCGTCACCGCTGTTCATCGGGTTATGAAAAGGGTTGACTCGAACATCATTCCAACCCGCACTGTCTTCTTGACTTTTGACAAAGTTCAACTCCCATCCAAAATCAAAGCAGGCTATGAGATAATTTCCGTTCGCCCTTATGTCCCAAACCCTACGCGTTGCTATCGATGTCAGCGGTTTAATCACACCAGCCAGTCCTGTTCCAATCCGGCCAAATGTGTTACGTGTGGCAGGGATGCCCATGAGGGTGCTTGTCCACCTCCATCCCCTCGCTGCATCAACTGTATGGGTGACCACGCTGCTTCCTCTCGAGATTGCCCTGTTTTTAAGGACGAAAAGCTGATCCAGGAAATAAGAGTGAAGGAAAAGGTGTCGACCTTTGCTGCTCGAAAGTTACTCGCCAGTCGACAGCCCACCGTGCCTCAGAAAGGAAAATACAGCGCTGTCCTTGCTTCTTCTCGGCCAACAAAGGAGGCGGCCACGCAGACTTGCGACCTCACATTTAGTACCACGGTCGTCAGATCGGCCAGCGCAAAGATCGCCCGTTCAACCTCACCACTTTCGCCTGCCCACTCTATGGCTCACCCTTCGTCGGGTTCTGCTAAATCTCGAGCCCAAAAGTCAGACGCCAAGTCTACAAAAAAAGAGCATTCTCGTGAAGAGTTTTTACGTACTGCAACTTCACAACCATCGGTTCCTCCTTCATCTAAACATACCTCCAAGAAGGCTACGAAGAAACACAGTTCCTCTCCTTCTCCGCCAAGGCGTGTCCCATCTACAGCACCACCTGGCGGAAATCGCCCTCGGCCATCTTCTGTGTCGCCGAGGCGCACTGTTGGTGGCCGGTCAACTGGCCGATCGTTGGTGGCAGGAGCTGCTCCTGACCAACCTATGGATCAGGATCTTCTGCCTTCGACTGAATGCCATTCCATGCTGTCGGTCGCAAGCTCTGAGCAGTCGTTGAGTTGACAGCACCCTTGGTGCCGTTCCTCCATTTTCTGTTCACCCTATGTCCATTATCCACTGGAATATCCGCGGCATTCGCGCCAATCGGGATGAATTGTCGATCCTCTTACGATCCTACTCGCCGGTCATCTTCTGTCTTCAGGAAACAAAGCTGCATCCCCATGACCGCTTTGTTCTCCCTCATTTTCAGTCCGTCCAATATGACCTCCCCTCAGTTGAAGGCACTCCAGCCCATGGAGGACTCATGATTCTGCTCCATGATACTCTCCATTATCACCCAATCCCCTTAAACACTTCCTTCCAAGCTGTCGCCGTCCGTCTTTCCCTTTCTGGATACACGTTCTCTCTTTGTACGGTATACATTCCATCGTCTACACCAATGGCACGAGCTGATCTCCTTCATCTTCTTGATCAGCTTCCACCCCCCTATTTGCTGGTTGGGGACTTCAATGCCCACCACCCGCTTTGGGGATCTCCACATCCTTGTCCACGTGGCTCACTATTGCTAGACGTCTTCCACCAAGCGGATCTCGTCTGCCTCAACACTGGGGTCCCTACATTTTTGTCTGCCTCCACGGCAAATTTATCCCATTTGGACCTTGCGGTCGGTACTGTTCCGCTAGCTCGGCGCTTCGAATGGTTCGCCCTTGATGATACACACTCGAGTGACCACTTTCCATGTGTTCTTCGACTGCAGCCTCAACTGCCATATATGCGCTCGCGACGCTGGAAGTTTGCCCAAGCCGATTGGACACTTTTTTCGTCTCTAGCGACATTCGATGACCGTCACTTTCCCAGCGTCGACGATGAGGTCCCACATTTTACCGACGTTATTCTCACAGCTGCGGAACGTTCAATACCACGCACCTCCGAATTGCCCCGGCGCCCCCCAGTTCCTTGGTGGAACGAGGCCTGCCGTGACGCAATACGTGAGCGGCGACGTGCTCTTCGCATTTTCCGTCACCATCCAACTTTGGCCAACTGTATCCGATATAAGCAGCTCCGTGCGCGATGCCGTCGTGTCATCCGCGATAGCAAGAAGGCAAGCTGGAAATTCTTTACTAGCTCATTTAACAACTTCACTCCCTCCTCGGAAGTTTGGAGTCGGCTTCGACGGTTCTCAGGCGCGCCTAGTTTCTCCCCGGTCTCTGGGCTCACTGTCGCGCATGATACCTTAGTGGACCCCGTCGCAATTTCTAACTCATTGGGTCAGCACTTTGCTGAGATTTCGAGCTCTTCAAATTACCCGCCAGCGTTTCTCCCGAAGAAACGTGCAGCAGAAGTGCGGCATCTTGCTTTCTCCTCTCAAAATCGCGAAAGCTACAATACTGTTTTCTCCATGCGCGAACTCCAACATGCACTCTCTACTTCTCGCTCCTCCGCCCCAGGACCGGATGGTATCCATGTCCAAATGTTGCTGCATTTATCAACCCATAGCCTGCGTCACCTCCTTCGCCTTTATAATCGAATTTGGACCGACAGTACCTTTCCCAGGCGATGGCGGGAAGCTATTGTCGTTCCCGTTCCGAAACCTGGAAAGGACAAACATCTCCCCTCTAGCTATCGCCCCATTTCTCTCACGAGTAGTGTCTGTAAGGTTTTGGAGCGTATGGTGAATTACCGTTTAGCTTGGTGGCTGGAGTCCCGCAGTCTTTTAACACCAGCCCAATGCGGATTCCGAAAGCATCGTTCTGCTGTTGACCATCTTGTTGCTCTCTCCACTTATATCATGAACAATTTTCTCCGGAAACGCCAAACGGTAGCAATATTTTTTGATCTGGAGAGAGCGTACGATACCTGTTGGAGGACAGGCATCCTCCGCACACTGTTCTCTTGGGGCTTTCGAGGCCGGCTGCCCCTTTTTCTTCGCGAATTTATGGCAGAGCGCACATTTAGGGTGCGGGTGAACACTACTCTCTCCCGTACTTTCTCCCAAGAAAACGGGGTACCCCAGGGCTCCGTGCTGAGTGTTGTACTGTTTGCCATCGCCATTAATCCAATTATGGATTGTCTCCTTCCTGATGTCTCGGGCTCCCTCTTTGTGGACGATTTTGCGATCTACTACAGTTCTCAAAGGACCAGCCTTCTTGAAAGACGTCTTCAAGGATGTCTCGATCGCCTCTACTCGTGGAGCATCGAAACCGGCTTCCGTTTCTCACCCAGTAAGACCGTTTGTGTTAATTTTTGGCGACGTAAGGAGTTTCTTCCGCCCTCCTTACATCTAGGTCCTGTCAACCTTCCGTTTTCCGACGTCGCTAAATTCTTGGGTCTTATGTTTGACAGAAAACTGTGCTGGTCCTCCCACGTTTCCTATCTTTCGGCTCGCTGTCTGCGTTCCCTTAACACCCTCCGTGTCCTGAATGGTACCTCTTGGGGAGCGGACCGGGTGGTCCTTCTCCGCCTCTATCGCGCCTTAGTGCGCTCGAAATTGGATTATGGAAGCATAGTCTACTCCGCTGCTCGGCCGTCTATTCTTCGGCGTCTCGACTCTATCCACCACCGTGGATTACGTTTAGTGTCTGGAGCTTTTTACACCAGCCCTGTGGAAAGCCTTTATGCTGAGACTGCTGAACCTCCGCTGTCCAATCGGCGGGCAGTCCTTCTGAGTCGTTATGCTAGCCATCTGTCTTCCATGCCTGCTAATCCAGCCCATAACCTTTTTTTCGACGCCTCCTTTGATGTCGGGTATGCAGGCCGCTCCTCCTCCCTACTACCCCCGGGAGTCCGCTTCCGTCAACTGCTCCATTCTCTTTCCTTCCGCTTTCCTAAAACCTTCTTGACAACTTGGGGTACAGCACCGCCTTGGCACCGTCCCCGGATCGACTTGCTCAGAGACCTATGTCAATTTCCCAAAGATGGTACCCCTACACTTGTTTACCGTCGGGCATTTGCTGCTCTATGTGCACAAATGACGGAAGCCACATTTATTTACACCGATGGCTCGAAAACATCGTTAGGTGTAGGGAGTGCCTATATTGTTGGCGACACCCCAAATCACTTTCGGCTTCCCGACCAGTGTTCGGTTTATACTGCAGAGCTTTACGCTGTTCTCCAGGCTGTCCACTACATCCGCCGCCATCAGCGGATACAGTACGTAATCTGCTCAGATTCTCTCAGCTCTCTCCTAAGTCTCCAAGCTCTTTACCCTGTGCACCCTCTGGTCCACCGGATTCAGGACTGTCTGCGCTTGCTCCACCTGGGGGGCGTCTCAGTGGCGTTCCTCTGGCTTCCGGGACACGCTGGTATCTGTGGAAATGAGGCGGCCGATATAGCGGCCAAGGCTGCAGTCTCTCTTCCTCGGCCAGCTCTTCAGTCTCTTCCGTTTACCGATCTACGGAGCGGTTTATGTCGCAAAGTTACTCATTTATGGCATGCGCATTGGTCAACACTTCCCCACAATAAATTGCGGGAAGTGAAAGCCGTTCCTTGCGCTTGGACCTCTTCCTCCCGAACGCGTCGTCGGGAGGAGGTAATTTTAGCTCGACTCCGGATAGGGCACTGTCTTTTTAGTCATCGACATCTTTTAAGCGGTGATCCTCCCCCACTCTGTCCCCACTGCTCTCAGCTGTGGACGGTCAGACACCTTTTAATTGAATGCCCCTATTTTAATCCGTTACGCTCACGTCTACAGCTATCGCCTGATCTATCGTCGATTTTAGCAGATGACACGCGCTCAGCTGACCGCGTTCTACAGTTTATTAGTGACAGTGAAATGACGTCAGTCATTTGAAGCTTTTTTTTTGTGGACAACCAACCCCTTTCTATAGTGGACTTTTAAGCATTCCTTCTGCCTTTAGGTTCTCCAATTTTCTGACTATGTTTCCATTGCTGCTGATTTTAAATTTCGTTTTTTTCCTGTTTTCTACGTCACGGGCTGGGCGCTAATGACCATAGAAGTTTTGCGCCCTAAAACCACAAACAAAAAAAAAAAAAAAAAAAAAAAAGCTCCGTGACTGAATAGTTTCTCTCGCTTTTTGTGAGTACCCGACTGGCAAATGTAATTGTTCTATGTGATCTTAGCCCTGCCTGTTAGTATTCTTGGAATAAAACAACTCCTAAACCTGTTTTCGTGCTATCAGTGGCCATACAAAAATTTTGTGTTAGATCAGGATGTGCTAAAATCGGTGCTGTTGTTAGTGCGTTTTTCACTTTTAAAAATTCTTCATTGGCTTGTTGAGCCCATACCCATGGCGTGTTTTTTCCAGTCAATGCACATAGGCGTGGTGTTGCGAGAGAGTCGATCCAAATAAATTTTTTATAGAATCCGGTGAGACCTAGAAATCCTCTGAGTGTTTTCTTATTATATGGAGTACAGAATTCTTTTATTGCCGTTAGTTTTTCTGGGTCGGGTATTACCCCTTTCTCGGAAATTATGTGTCCTAGAAATTTGACCTCTCGCCTTCCAAATTTGGATTTTGTTATATTTACTGTGACCCCATGCTCTTTCATGATCTGTAAAAACTGATTTAATGTGTCGTTGTGATGTTCCCAAGAGGGTTCTGCTATAATCACATCATCAACAAGTAATTTTTTGTAAAATTTCAGGACTGAGTATAGTATTAAATCCCCTAATAAACGCTGCTGATGATATGTTTAAACCAAATGGCAATCGTTTAAACTGGTAACATCTACCGAATTCGATAAATGCTGTAAATTTTCTACATTCTGGGGCTAATTCCATTTGCCAGAAACTACTCCGTAAATCAATTGATGAAAATATCTTAGCACCGTGAACGTTTTGTATCAATTCCTCTAATTTTTCTGGGCGATCTGTCTCAGTGATTATGATTGTGTTGATCTGTCTGGAATCAAGCACTAACCTGATGCTCCCATCTCGGTTTTGTACAATATGGAGCGGGCTGTTATATGTGGAGGTAGCTGGTTCAATAATATCGTCATCTAACATTTTAGATATCTCCTGGAATAGTTTATTCCTGTAGCTTAATGGGATTGTATAGGGTGGCACTGTAAATGGTTTGTGCTGTTTTACTTCAAACTTGTACTGAAAGTGCTTAATACTGCCAGTCTTAGGTAAAAATACCTCTGCTTTATCTCGTAAAATACCCTCTAATTCTCTTTTACTGTGTTCCGAAATACCTTGAACTTCTTGCAATTTTTCGTCGATTTCTTTATGGACTTCTAACACGAGTTGAGGCGATTCCCCCTTTTGTCCATACCATTCTAATTCTTCATCCTCTTTATCTCGCATCATTCTTAATTGTTTGTTTATAACCGGTATTTCTTCTAATTTTAGCTTTTGCTCAAAGAGAAGTGTGACATTCCCGAATGTTACGCTACCTTTCCCCATATCTATTATCGCTCGTCTCTCATTTAAAAAATCTGCACCTATTATCAAATCTACAGTTATTTTAGGTATAATCACGAAGTTGGCTTCGATATTTTGACCTTGACACGAAAGAGTTAACCTTGTTTGTCTCGTAACTTCCGCAGCATTGTTTCTAATAGGACCTCTTACTTTAATCTTACGTGTTTTCAGAACTGGCAATTCCTCATTGGCATTACACTGCATGAATAAATTTTCTGAGATCGCAGTCAGTTCACTTCCGCTATCAATTACAATATTGACTGGGATATGCTTTACCATGGCCTTCACAATTGGTTGAATTTGAAAGGGTTGGTTCTGTTCTTCTTCTTCTTGCATCAACGAATCCTCCACTGAATCATACATGAGTCTCTTTAGGAATTTCCCTTGTGAGTTCGAACTTGCTGTAGGATAAGCTTCAACTGCTACTTCTCTCTCTTTTATTTCCTCTTCTCTATTTCTTCCTTCATTTACGCTTTCTTCAACATCCTCTACTTTTTCCTCATCCTCGTCTATCTTCTCCTTCTTCGTCGCTACTTCCACATAATCGCATCTAAATGCTCTAATTATCGCTTCATAGCTTCCTTCATTATATACGTTGGGTTGTGTGCCCACTAGTAACTTATTTTCAACTTCTGTCGACTGCGCGTTATCCTCATTGAATTCGCTTTCCCTGGTTTCCATCTCAAATAGCTCTGCAATACTCATTACTTCGTCCTTTCCTCCTACATTCGTTGTACATGCCTCTGGTAATTCATCTTCCTCGTCAGTATTCTCCCAATTAATTTCGTCCCAACACGAAATTGTTATTTTATTGTCTTCGTTTTCATCTGGTCTCTGCGGATTTGTTTCTTCCTTCTTCTCTTCTCATGATAAGATTTTTACTTCTCTGTTCAAGGTGCTGCAATTGTGCTTGGTCTATGCGTCATTCTCTTTGGCATGGGCGCTTAGCTGTCAATTCGAACGTTTATCGGGGTTTGGTGGTCTTACCTCCACCTCTTCTGTCTGTATTCTCTTTTCTTGTTCAGCTTGTTGATAGTGGTTTCTTTGTTGATAATATGTCGGTCTATTGGTTCCCCAGTACCCGTTCCGGTTGTCGTTATTCCCTCTGTAATAGTTGTTGCCGTTCCTGGGTAAATTATAGTTATCACCATACTCTCTTCTAAATCCATAACCGGTTCTTTGATGAAATCTATTGTCGTTTCTTGGTGCGAAGTTATCACGTGGTTCGTAATTATTATTCCTTCGTACTGTGTCTTGTGGATTCCACTGCTATTTACTTTCGCTTTCACGTGCGCTTCGTCTTTTTCTTGCGTCATCTTCCGAAAATATGAACTCTAGTTCCCTTAGAATACCTTTAAATGCTTCGACGTCATTGCCTCCGCTACCTACTAATGATTGCTGGTATTTCAATGGTAGCTTCATCGCGCATAATTTAATCAACTCTCCGTCACTGTATAGTACATCTAAGCATTGATTTTTCTTTGCCATTAATTCGAAAAATTTCACGGGACTCTTCTCTCCTGAATTTTCAAAATATGGGTTCTGTAATAATTCGTGCTTCACTCTGTTCTGTGCTTCGCTGGACCAATATCGTGAGAGAAACTTCTCCCTGAAATATTCGTACGATCGGCATGTCGCTGCAACATTCTGCATGGTTTCTGCGACTGTTCCTGACATGTGTGCGCATATAAAGTCTAATTTGTGTGCTAGCGTCCAGTGTTCTGGTAATCCTACTCGGAATTGATCAATAAAAGTTCGTGGATGTAATGAGTTTCCTTGTCGAAAGTGTTGAAATTTTCTGACTGTGAGGAAATGATTGTTGTCGTACTTCGTCATAGTTCAATATGAAATTCGCGATTCTTCACCACTTTTGTTTCTGATCATTTCTCCCGTCGTTCTTTCCGGTTGTGGTAGATCCATTGGATATTGTCCACTGTAACTTTCGCCTACCCTTGCGTAGTATCGTTGTAGTGGTACCCAATAATTTTCTTCCATCGGTTGTGAACGTGTAGCTGAATGCATTGCACTGTACTCTTCGCGACCTGGCTTTCCATTGTCACGTATGTTACTTTCCACCTGCGATTGGGATCGCAAATGCATGATATCTTCGTTAATTGCTTGTTTTTCCGGTGCTGTTACAGATACGGATGTGGTTGCAGACTCTGTGCTTGTTCGATCCTGTTCACTAGGCTCTTCAATGGTTTGCAACGATTCTGTTCGCAATTTCTGAAATTGTCGCTTCGTTTGCGCTTCTATTTTGACCATGCGGTTATCATATCTTTTCAGCGCTGCTTTTGTGATACGTTTGTGTAAAACACTGTTTTCAACAATTTTACGCGCTGTACCTGCTGCTTGTCTAGTAATTTCGTTTAGCTGTTTCTCTAGTTTCTTGACTTCTCCCTGGGTGTTGTTACGTAATGTTTTGATCTCGTCCTGAATGTCATTCGCAATGTTTGTACGTCCGCTTGTACCTTGTCAATGTCTGTTCTCAATTGATTGTGACCTGTTATTAAGTTTGCTATGACTTCTCGAGATTCTTTTGCCTCGTCTTCAATACGACTTAGGTGTAACTGAATTTTTTTGTTTTGTTCTTTAATCTCACGCATTTGTCTCGTGATTTCTGCATTCTGAATTTGAATTTGGTTCGCCATGTCTTTATTTTGCCTTGTCATGGTTTCCGTAATTTGTTGTAATAATTCTGCCAGATTGGTGGGTCCTATTGCGGTTTCTTCCAACGTCCTACGCTCTTTGTTTTCGCCCAAGTGTTGGTACGCAACCGATTAAACTGTGCTGTGACACGTTTCTGCTCGCATTCCTTGTACTCTGTGGTGAGGGAGCTTTGGTTACTTGTACTATGGTTTCTACGTATTCAAGACGCAAGTTAGAATCCTCATCGGCTGTCTCTCTACTTTCCTGCTCCTCTGTCGTATGCTGACTTATGTTTTCTATGCGTCGACGTACATTATCCTCGTTATGGTGCGTTATATGTCCTCTTTCTCGTGATACTGCATCGTCTGTTGTACTGTCCTCTATTCTCTGTCAATTTTCATGCTGGGTCTCTACCTCAATTCGGTCAAGGTCTCGATCTGCCATTGCTAATCTTTCCGAATCCCTTATTTTCTGTTTTAAAAGCAATTCACGCGCCCTACTTCGAGTCAACATGCGCTCATACGATCTCACGCGTTTTATAAACTTTTTGTTCACACGACTTGACACTACCAAGACTGACAATCCATTCACTTACTTGTTGGGTCAGAATCAACTTGTCAACGATGTATCCGCCACCTGTGTGCTTGCATTGGAGAGAAAACTTAATTCTAACAATATTAAAATTCATAACTTAATTATGCTGTTGTCTCTGATAGAATGTCTATCTAATGAATACTTCATTACTCTCTATCGCTGCAGCTACTGTTTTCGACTATTTATAACGTTCAAAAAAAATTTTTTTTATTTTTTTTTTATTACGAAAATTTTTCAACAGGATATTTTTCTGACCTAGTTAGGCATGTGGTCGACCTTCAGTCATGGTATTTTACCATCCTGGCAGGATCGCCATTTTAGAACATTCTGCGTGGTGTCTGTTTGTTCTATATCGTGTCTCCCTACCACTTTTGCGCAACGACGCTCTGAGTGTGTTTTTTAGGGAATTGACTAGTTTGAACCTGGGACCTGCTGCTGGTAACGAGACACCAGACCACACATGACATGTAGAATTCAGAAGAGTTCAGTGAGACTAGCGATGATATAACAAAATATGTAATGGTTTCAGTGTCAGCTCCACTGCACTCCCTGTAAACGAATCTTAATACTAACTAAATATAGTGGAGGGGTTCAAGGCTTTCCTATTTTTAGTTAGCTGGTAAAATAACGTCGAAAAAGCAGTTAAGTTTACCACTGGAAATTTTATTCTACTCACAAAACATTGTTTATAAATTGCACTATTGATAAAAGGAAATGTTTTAATACAGGATGGTAAAAACCAACTGCGTTCAACAAAAATGTGAACGAATATTCCCTGAGTGGGTTTCCAAGTTCTACAATAGATTGAAGGGTGACCTATGCCATATCACATCTATAATCTAGGTTTAAATTAAGTTTCACAAGAGAGAAAACTATCAAAATGGTCTACAGTGACCCTCAATTATCTTTAATTACTTATCTAACTGGTAAATTACAGTGGCTGATGTGGCTTCTCAATAACTATATAACAGAAAAATCATCGCGTTTCGGATTTTTACTTCAAGTGGCAAATATGAACACCATGAGCTTTAATTGACGATCGACACTAGTATTACCCAAAAAGGGGGTGTAACAGATGAGACTTCTGCAGTTCTGAGTGAAGCTTTATGTGCTGTTATGCGGAATCGCATGCGTTCATTACCTTGTCGGTGTTCGTCAGGAAGCGGCGGACAGCACAGCTCCGCTCACCTCGCCGTCTCAGAAGCAACTCTCTCCTAACTTCTCCTTATTACAATTTACCGAAGCTGGTTTAAAAAAACTATCTGGCTGTGGTTTATCTGATCAATCAGGGTGTCAATGTTAACCTTAAGCTCTACCTACAAAAATTCTGTCTATCCAATGAGAAACGTTATACTTTTAGTGGTGGGGCAATGTTTTTTAAAGTTTGCAACGTAACAGAGACGCAAAAAAGTCTCACGCTAAAACTTGCAGCTGGGGTGATCCTAGTGGTTAGCTGCCGACGTGGGTGTCCAGTCCGTCCCTTATCGTAGGGTTCTGCTCTCGGCTTCTCGTTTCTCCCCTCGGAACTGCGTCTGTCTCACGGTGGGAAGGTATGACATGCATTTAGGCATTCTTGTGTTAGTCTGTAGTATTCCATTTGATCACTCGTTACTCGTATTACTTTGGTTAATTTAATGTCACGATTTATTCGGAGCTATGTGACATACTACTGGATTTGCTTATCATGTCAGGGTTTTCATGGAAGCTGTTTGATTTGCCTGACACCTTACAAAGTATCGTTTCCAAGAACTGGTACGTGACACAGCTAAATTCATAAAGCACTTGGAAAGTAAAATTATATTTCAATACAATGGCGGGTAGAAGACGAGTCTCATTTCCAAACAGAAGACGTGTGTGTGTGTGTGTGTGTGTGTGTGTGTGTGTGTGTGTGTGTGAAATCTTATGGGACTTAACTGCTAAGGTCATCAGTCCCTAAGCTTACACACTACTTAACCGAAATTATCCTTAGGACTAACACACACACCCATGCCCGAGGGAGGATTCGGACCTCCGCCGGGACCAGCCGCACAGTCCATTACTGCAGGGCCTTGGACCGCTTGGCTAATACCGCGCGGCAACGGAAGATGTATTTTTCCTTTCATTAATAGGAAACATCGGGTAACGGCCTTGCCGCAGTGGATACACCAGTTCCCGTGAGATCACCGAAGTTAAGCGCTGTTGGCCGTGGCCGGCACTTGGATGGGTGACCATCCAGCCGCCATGCGCTGTGGTCGTTTTTCGGCGTGCGCTCAGCCTCCTGATGCCAATTGTGGAGCTACTCGACCGAATAGTAGCGGCTTCGGTCAAGAATACCACCATAACGGCCGGGAGAGCGGTGTGCTGACCCCAGGCCATCGTTAACTGAGGATGACACGGCGGTCGGATGGACCCAGTAGGCCACTCGTGGCCTGAAGACGGAGTGCTTTTTTGATAGCAAACATTATATAAGTACTGTTCCTGTAATCTAGAAGACATCCATCTTCATAAAGAAAGCATACAAATAACATTAAGCATTTACAGACGTTGAGAGGTGG
Organism: Schistocerca serialis cubense; assembly: GCF_023864345.2. Taxonomy (NCBI): domain Eukaryota; kingdom Metazoa; phylum Arthropoda; class Insecta; order Orthoptera; family Acrididae; genus Schistocerca; species Schistocerca serialis. The sequence continues at coordinate 413,276,855 of NC_064644.1, read as the reverse complement.
CTACACTGAGCCACTGCGCCAGAGATTGCGCCAAAGAGTATTATTCAGCCGCCTCCACTGGCAGTGCTTGTCGAGAACTCGTAGTAGTCAGTGCTTGTTGAGAACTCGTGGTAGTCAGTGCTTGCTGAGACGTCGTAGTGAAGACTGCTTGTCGAGATGTGGCAGTAGTCAGTTCTTGTTGAGATGTGGTAGTAGAGAGTCGGTGTGGAGATATATTGTAATGATTAGAGGGATTTTGGTCAATATATGAAGGTAAAAGAAAAAATTTTTTCCTTTTCTTTTTATTATCTTATTGTCTTAAATAATGCAGCATTACAGGTTCAGTCAACAAAGCATCTGGCTTGTGTTCTTGCATTAGAGTGTAATTCTGCTTTCCTTACGCAATTGTAGTATTTCTATTTTTTTAATTACGTCAGTATAAATGGTGGTTGAAATTTCTTGTCTTATTCAAGAAGAACCGTGCCAGATGTGGACGTTGAGTCATACTTCCACACACAGAACAGTTACTCTTGTGCTTGTTGTTGCGTTGGTTTTATAGTTGCTAGGGACTTAATTAATTAGTTGTGTTAACGAAAATTTTCTTTCATTCTTTGATGTTGTTCTATGCAGTCAGATTGCGTAATAATACTAGTCAGGGCCAACCGTTCACGAGACTTGCGTAATCGGACTTACAGCCACCAAAAATAAAAATGATTTTCAAAAATAATAATTAAGCCCCCATGCACGTGGCGACCGCTGCTTCGGATCGTCCCTTGGAATTCTTCTGATTGTAAAAATAGTAGACAGTGGTATTGTTGTAGTAATTTCTAGTTTAGTAATTGTAGTCTATATTGCATGTGTAGATTTGGTAATTGTCATTCTTCTAATGGTATTTCAGAATTTAATTTTATTGTCTTGTATACGCGTTTGACAATTTAGGGCAATTATTTCAATTGTTCGATTAATCGTGTTTGAGGGAAACATTTCGTGTAAATGGTATTGTTGGAGATGAGGAGTCATTGTGTGTAATTTTCGTACAGTGACGAGTTTTGTATGTTTTGTAAATGATTACGCGATCTATGAAAAAGGCAAAAATGATGGATAGTGAGAATGACGAAATTGTTAACATGGCGAACTCGCCAACAGAGGAAAACAGTATTATGAATAATGAAGTGGAAAACAATTTAATAAGTCGGGAAGATAGTCCGGAACCATTTCAAAATTTTTCTCAATCAGAAAATTCACAGAATACGAGATTAACGATAGAAAATTCTGGAATAGTATCGAACACAGATAGCTTTACAGCTATGACGAAGGAAACTGGTTTTGCGGGAAATGTTAGGGGCGAAAAGAATTTCGAACAAGTTAATATGGAGCAGCTGATGAGTGCAATATTAAATTTGGGATCTCGGTTAGACTCACAAATGGAAACACGGTTAAGCTCACTGGGATCACAGTTACGATCTGAATTAAAAACAGATAGGGGAACAATGGAAACACGGTTAGACCCACTTGGATCACAGTTAGGATCTGAATTAAAAACAGAGACAGGGACAATTAGAACTGAGATGGGAACAATGGAAACACGGTTAGGATCTGAATTAAAAACAGTGGCAACACGTTTAGAAACAGAGATGGAAACAATGGAAACACGGTTAGACTCACGAATAGGGACATGTTTCAAAAATATGAAAGATGAATTAAAGAAAGAAATCAGAGAAGAAGTACAACCGATTTTGAATGCTCACAATAATAGATTAATTGCAGTAGAGATTAGACAAAAGGAACAGGATAGAGAACAGGAAGAAAGAGATCACGTGATAGTACAAAAATTTTCAGAGTTAAATTTACAACGTGCACACGATAAGGAAGAAATATTTGAGAGAATCGAGGAATCCGTACCAAATGACAGAATAAATAACCTAACACAACAATATGAACAGTTAACTACCAAATGTGTTAATACTGAAACCCGAGTCACGACGCTTACGGAAGACGTAAATAAACAGAAAGAACAAAAAGGTGATTTATCGGAAAGAGTTGAGGAGATTTCAGACAAATTGACAAATCTTAGTTTAAATGGGGACAGAGATTCAGATGATACAGCACCATTGCCATTTGCAGAAACCGAAGAGTATCAGAACATAAATAAGCATGTTGAAAATCAGGGAAAATTTAATGAACGCGTTAAAAAGGAGGTTGAGGCATTGCGAAAGCAAGTCAAACAAATTGAAGGCGAAATCGTAGGAAAAGACGGCAAAAGAAATTTAGAATCACAGATACCAGAGGGGTTGAAGAAAATAATTTGTTTCATTTACGGGATGCAACAGCAAGTCAAACAAATTGAAGGCGAAATCGTAGGAAAAGACGGCAAAAGAAATTTAGAATCACAGATACCGCAGGGGTTAAAGAAAATAATTTGTTTCATTTATGGGATGCAACAAGAGAGCGCCAGGCGCGTGAATTTAACAATAATCGTCATTGGGACTGGGACAGACGCGGTAGGTCTTTGTCGCCACGAGGCGAAAACTTTGACTATAAACATTTTTTGACTGTTCAGAAATTTAAGATCTTCCGCAATTCTAAGAATGACATACATCCATGTGCATGGTTAGATCAATTTATGTACGCACTCCCGCCAAATTTGCCATTAAGTCACAAACTAGAAAATATGTGCGGTTATTATTGTCCTCAGGGGATTCACTACTCTAAGTGAATATGTGCTGTAGCGTGCATAGGGCCCCGAGCTGTAGTGGTGCTATTTCCCTTTTAGTTTTCTGCACCGCTGCCTACTCTTTTACTATTCTTTGCATCTGTCAAAACAACTCTTCGACTATCAATCTATCTAGACAGTAGATAAACAATAACCGGATATGACTATTTTACCTAAAAGTGATTTCGGAAATTACCGTTTGGGCTTACTGTATCTTCATCAGCATTCATTCGTAGCTTAAACGAAATTTTACCTGTTTATCTTCGTGACAATATTACTTCATATGTTGACGAAATTGTTATTGCTAAACGTTCTTGGAGTGAGCACAACAAAATTTTGGATTCATTATTACGTATTTTTGCAAGAGTTAGCATTACAGTGAACTTAGAAAAATCTGAATTTGGTCGTTCTCAGGTGAAATTTCTTGGTCACATTATTTCTACAGAAGGTATTCTTCCTGATCCAGAGAAACTAGACGCTATTCGTAATTATGCTGTTCCTACCACAAAACGTGATGTTCGTAGTTTCCTTGGTGTCTGTAATTTTCTTAGACGCTTTGTTAGATTGGACAATTTGCCCACACCTCGTTTATGTGAACTATCTGGAAAATTCTTTTTACACGAAAATCGCTCGACAACTCTGTTTGGTTAGTTTGTATTCCTGATGAGTGGGTTAATAAATTGATTTGGTACACACATTTCAGTTATGCACACTTTGGTCCCAGAAAATGCTTTCATAAATTACGGGAAAATTGCTACTTCAGTAATATGGAAAAACGTATTTGATCTGTTCTGGCCAAATGCAAATTATGTCAAAAGGCTAAGCCGCCAACAATATCTCACAGAACACCGTTGATTCCTATCATTCCAGCGAAATTAAAGGACATGGCTGCAGTCGATTTGTTTGGTCCAGTGGTTCGTTGTACTAATGGTTTTGCGTACATTTTCGTAGCAGTGGAACTGACGTCAAAATATGTGTGTCTTACACCGTTACGCAAAGCAACAGCTCGTTCAGTATCTAATGCTTTCATCAAACATTTTATTAAAGAAGTTGGTCATGTTGATAAGGTTATATCAGATAATGGATCACAGTTTAGTTCTAAAATTTGGCTTCGTACTCTACAGCGTCGTAAAATTAAACCAATTTTCATTTCACTTTTTCACCCTCAATCTAACGCTTCAGAGAGATGGATGAAGGAAATCAATAAATTGTGTCGTCTTTATTGTCATCAGAATCACAGAACGTGGGATCAGTATCTTCATATTTTTCAAAACATTCAGAATGAACTTCCTAATGACTCAACTTCTTTACCGCCTATACTGATATTAAAAAACAAAGCACCGACAAATCGCATATCTGAAATCGTTCCTTTTCCGCCTACACGGAAACTGCGGCATTCTGAAGGTGTCAACCTGGCTCTACAAAATATTGCATCTGCGGCTGCTAGAAGAGAGAAATTAGCTAAACATCCTGGTCGTTTAAAAATCTTGTCAGTTGGTCAGAAGGTGTTAATTAAGTCTCATCGTTTGTCTCACAAAGGAAAAGGCTTGTGTCGCAAATTTTTTCTGCTTTATAACGGTCCATATAGAGTTCGCAAAATTATACATGATAACACTGTTGAAGTAGAAATTCTTAAATCACGACGCTCTAAGGGAATACATCATATATCTAATGTTAAAATTTTTGTGGAATGACATACTTTTGAGAAACTAACAGCTAGATGTAAACATGCGGAGAATACAAGGATACCGCCCTGTGTTTTGGCGGCGGCATATACTCAAAGCAACAGTCAAGTCTGCGCGCCGCACAAGGCAGTCGTTGACCGCAAACAATTACTTCCTACGTCACGCGCCTACAGCTGATTGAGCACTCAGTGCGAATGCACTGACAGCCGTAAACAAATACACAGTTTAATTTCTCCGATTAAATTCAGTATAAAGCTATAGTGACTTGATGAATTATGTTATTAACATTCAGTATTTTTCAGGATACGGTTCTATAAAATATTTAAGAACTTCAGGTAAATTCTGTGCGTGTCCGACGTTAAGACGACTTGCTATCGAGAAATTTTCAGGAAGAATGTAATTTTGAAGAAGAAACTAATAAACTAAAAAAGGTAACTATTAATTGAGTTCATTTTTCAGGTAACATATTTCCACTTAGGCACGTATTTTAGACGTAATTTGCTGCTCACAATTACGTGATTCATACTTTGTGCTAATTTCATGTTCTATGAATTTACTTGTGAAGCGACGTGCTTGCGTACATTTGCTGATTTTTGACAATGTTTTATTAATGAACAGGGTTGTTATTTGTATATATTATGCATCGCTTGGCTGCACTGCTTTTTCACTGATGTCGTATTTTTTTATTATGTGTCTGCTGTGCTTATTTATTTAAATTATAATTGTCATCTGATTAATTGTGCTGACTGTGGTTATGTATGTAGGTTACACTTTGTCATTTATCTGCTTGCGCCTTCATGTTTACTTATTAAGATTACATATGAACATTTATTTGCTTATGCTGATGTGATGCTTATGACCTGTTTATTACGTAAGATATATGTTTGCTGCTATGCGTATGGATTGGATATTTATACATTTCTGTTTGTTGTTAAAACTACTCTTTAATTTGGTATATAGAAATGCTGATATACTGTGTATGAACATAGAGTTTAGGTCACACTATTGTATTAATTATAGATTGTTCGCCTCGTTGTAAGAATTGTGCTGCATCCACTTGTTGACATTCTGTTCTCTACTGGTATATTTACTCGCTATTGCATGTTTTGCTTACGCTCAGTGCCTGATATTTTTAAGATAGGAAAATGAACTGCTATAATTCGACATAAACGACATTAGTACAAGAAACTTCATAGAAGTCACATGAGCTGGAGGTTTTATGGAAGCTGTATAAATTTTTGGTAATAGGAAGGAAGCTAACGACATGACATACCAAAACTAGGTTTAGACCATTGACAGTTATTACACTGCATTTTCGTGAGCAATTGAAATAGGAAGTGACACTTGACACAAGAAATACTCCACATGTTTGCTTCTGTTTGCCATAATTCTTGAAGTGGTGTACACACTGTGAAATATTATGATCATTCACACTCCATAATCGTACTTAATTACTGAGAATTATTCGAACTAAGTCTGCTAGAGGTCATGTATGCATTTCTTTTTTGTTTATAATTCATAATGAGTAGAAGATTTGGGTCAGATGGATTACACAGAGGTTGTGTGTTGACAATGTGTCTTCGGATTGTATGGGATGATGAGGTTTGCATTAGGATTTTATCTGTACTTGTTCGAGGAGACTGACTAGAGGAAAGAGTTGTTATGGAAGTGAAACGATATTGGCGATAAGGTTTATATGTGTCGACGTACTGAAGAGATATTATTGAGGTATTGAGATTATATGAAGTTGATGATTATTGGAGTTTTTGTGGACAAGAGGTAAGGTAAATGATATTGATGATAAGATTTATATGTATCGACGTAAGAGGTATTATTGAAGTATTGAGATTATCTGATGCTGATGATTATTGGAGTTTTGGTGTATAAGAGGTAAAGTAAGTGAGGAGCATATTTTTTTTTGTTGCTCTATATGGAACAAGGAGGATGAAGATAGCAGAATAGAACACTCAAGTAGAAGGAAGATAGTCTATACACACACTTGTTAAATCACTAAGCAGTAAATACTTTTTTTTTTTGGAGAGAGGTAGTAATTGCATATCTTGGCTCACTGACAGTTGTTCAGCAACCGTACATTTTGATCTGGCTTGGCAAACATTGGTCTTGAAATGATGACTATGACGTTGACTTAACTATTATTGACTGTTATACATTGCTGCCACTACTACTTGATACACATGATGAACATCAAATTTTGACAGAATTGCATTTACACAGTTAACACTATTCAATCTCACAGTAGTACTTAATGTGGATGAAAGATGAGTGAGTGTGTTTTGTGTGTTTTCCTTTCCTAATCCTACCCACCTATCTCCTAAATATTATTTTATTTGTTTGTAGTGGCTTGCACTGACACCCATAAATATTATAGGTTTACTGATATTTGAGTATTTGTAATAGTCAATATGACAATTATCTGATATCATTTGTGTGTTTATTAGAATTTATATGTTTAGTGTGTAAAAGCATTTCTATGTGTATTCAAACTATTGATCATGCCTGAACTGTCTGATTAGTGATGGTGAATATTATGAACTGTTACCTCCACTTTTTCAACATAATGGGTGCCACTTAGAAATGTTTAATTTCTGCTGATGAACTGTGTGATTAGGATAGTGAATATTATGGACTGTTACTTGTACTTTTTCTACATGATTGGTGCCACTAGGACATGTTTGTTTAATTTCTGCTTATAAACTCTGATGAACAGTGTGATCAGTGATAGTGAATATTATGGACTGCTCTCTGGACCTGCTCATCATTGCTAGGTGCAACTGATGGACTGCTTCTACTGAAATGAAGTCACTTGTCGGTGTCTGCACTTGTTCAACATTGCTGGGTGCCACTAATGGAACTGGTTCTGCTGAGAAATGTGACTTGTTGCTGTGTGTACCTGTTCAACATTGCTGGGTGCCACAGATGGAACTGCTGTTACTGAAATAATGTGACTTGTTGCTGTGTGTACCTGCTCAACAATGCTGAGTGCCACTGATGGACTGCTTCTACTGACATAATGTCACTTGTTGGTGTCTGCACCTGTTCAACATTACTGGGTGCCACTAATGGAACTGCTTATACTGAAATAATGTCACTTGTTGGTTTCTGGACCTGTTCAACATTGCTGGGTGCCACTGATGGACTGCTTCTACTGAGATAATGTCACTTGTTGGTGTCTGCACCTGTTCAACATTGCTGGGTGCAACTGATGGAACTGCTTTTATTGAAATGATGTCACTTGTTGGTGTCTGCACCTGCTCAACATTACTGGGTGCCACTGATGGACTGTTTTTACTGAAATAATGTGACTTGTTGCTGTGTGTACCTCTTCAACATTGCTGGGTGCCACTGATGGATTGCTTCTACTGAAATAATGTCACTTGTTGGTGTCTGCACCTGTTCAACAATGCTGGGTGCCACTGATGGACTGCTTCTACTGAAAAGATGTCACCTGTTGGTGTCTGTACTTGCTCAACATTGCTGAGTGCCACTAATGGAGCTGCTTCTGCTGAATGATGTCACTTGTTGGTGTCTGCACCCGGACCATTGCTGGGTGCTACTGCTGGAACTAATCATTGAAAGCATTTTATGTGAACATTTGTATAAACTGATTTTTTGTGTATTGTGTAAACTATTATGTAAAGTCACATGTATGAAAGAATTTGTATTGATTACTGTATTTTATGTATTAGGTTATTGAAAGGTCAGTGCAAAGCCAAAGGTTTATCTAATCATGTGATATTTATGTATTAATATTATCTTTTATTTTTGTCTGTATTTTTGTGGACGAATTTGGTGGTATTTTCACCACCAATGCTGGCAAAAATACCATCAAATTCTGGCCCGTGGAGGAGGGCATATGAAAGGTGGCTACACGGAGCCACTGCGCCAGAGATTGCGCCAAAGAGTATTATTCAGCCGCCTCCACTGGCAGTGCTTGTCGAGAACTCGTAGTAGTCAGTGCTTGTTGAGAACTCGTGGTAGTCAGTGCTTGCTGAGACGTCGTAGTGAAGACTGCTTGTCGAGATGTGGCAGTAGTCAGTTCTTGTTGAGATGTGGTAGTAGAGAGTCGGTGTGGAGATATATTGTAATGATTAGAGGGATTTTGGTCAATATATGAAGGTAAAAGAAAAAAAATTTTCCTTTTCTTTTTATTATCTTATTGTCTTAAATAATGCAGCATTACAGGTTCAGTCAACAAAGCATCTGGTTTGTGTTCTTGCATTAGAGTGTAATTCTGCTTTCCTTACGCAATTATAGTATTTCTATTTTTTTAATTACGTCAGTATAAATGGTGGTTGAAATTTCTTGTCTTATTGAAGAAGAACCGTGCCAGATGTGGACGTTGAGTCATACTTCCACACACAGAACAGTTACTCTTGTGCTTGTTGTTGCGTTGGTTTTATAGTTGCTAGGGACTTAATTAATTAGTTGTGTTAACGAAAATTTTCTTTCATTCTTTGATGTTGTTCTATGCAGTCAGATTGCGTAATAAAACTAGTCAGGGCCAACCGTTTACGAGACTTGCGTAATCGGACTTACAACTACCAAAAATATTTGCATTATATTTAATTAAGCCCCCATGCAACGTAACTTGTCATACTTTTCACTTGTTTGCAACAGAAACAAGATTATACTGATTGTTGATCAGCAGTGAATTACCAACGCGTTCCGAATTTAATTGGCTGCGGCGATTTGTTAGTAATATGCCGGCTTTACTAAAGCACCTTTTACTAGGTGCGCTTGTTGCTGGGATACATAAAATACGTCTTGCAGCTGCAGCCAGAACTGGCAAATCTGTTTCATGTCTGCTCCACCACTTTAAGATGTCATCATCATCTCCGGGATGCATTAAAATGTAGAGATCTACTTCACCCGCTGCGGATAATGTGTTGGTCCTCCATTCCTTGAAACGATCTCTCATTCTGGGTGGTGACGACACAGTACTTGAAGGATCTATGATAATAAACAAAACAAACAAGTATTACAGAACTAATGTGGTAATCATCGAAACGTTCCCGTAAAAACGAGGTGTTTTACTTTAATGAAATACGAATTATAACATTCCCGTTTTTCTACAATACAATATCCACTAACTATGCAAAAACGATTATGTTAATCATTGTATGTTTTTGCTGCGTAAGTACCACACATTTGTCGCAGATTGCTAAGAATTTCCTGCTTTTCATTTATTTCAAGCATGTTACACTCCTGACCATTAAAATTGCTGCACCACGAAGATGACGTGCTCCAGACGCGAAATTTAAACGACAGGAAGAAGATGCTGTGATATGGAAATGATTAGCTTTTCAGAGCATTCACACAAGGTTGGCGCCGGTGGCGACACCTACAAGGTGCTGACATGAAGAAAGTTTCCAACCGATTTCTCATACACAAACAGCAATTGACCGGCGTTGCCTGGTGAAACGTTGTTGTGATGCCTCGTGTAAGGAGGAGAAATGCGTACCATCACGTTTCCGACTTTGATAAAGGTCGGATTGTAGCCTATCGCGATTGCGGTCTATCGTATCGCGACATTGCTGCTCGCGTTGGTCGAGATCCAATGACTGTTACAGAATATGGAATCGGTGGGTGCAGGAGGGTAATATGGAACACCGTGCTGGATCCCATCGGCCTCGTATCACTAGCATTCGAGATGACAGGCATCTTATTCGCATGGCTGTAACGGATCGTGCAGCCATGTCTCGATACCTGAGTGAACAAATGGGGCCGTCTGCAAGACAACAACCATCTGCACGAACACTTCGAAGACGTTTGCAGCAGCATGGTATATCAGCTCAGAGACCATGGCTGCGGTTACCCTTAACGCTGCATCACAGACAGGAGCGCCTGCGATGGTGTACTCAACGACGAACCTGCGTGCACGAATAGCAAAATGTCATTTTTTTCGGATGAATCCAGGTTCTGTTTACAGCATCATGATGGTCGCATCCATGTTTGGTGACAACGCGGTGAACGCACATTGGAAGCGTGTATTCGTCATCGTCATACTGGCGTTTCAGCCTGCGTGATGGTATGGGGTGCCATTGGTTACACGTCTCGGTCACCTCTTGTTCGCATTCACGGCACTTTGAACAGTGGACGTTACATTTCAGATGTGATACGACACGTGGCTCTACCCTTCAATTGATCCCTGCGAAACCCTACATTTCACCAGGATAATTCACGACCGTATGTTGCAGGTCCTGTACGGGCCTTTCTGGATACAGAAAATGTTCGACTGCTGCCCTGGCCAGCACATTCTCCAGAACTCTCACCAACTAAAAACGTCTGGTCTATGGTGGCCGAGCAACTGGCTCGTCACAATACGCCAGTCACTTCTCTTGATGAACTGTGGTATCGTGTTGAAGCTGCATGGGCAGCTGTACCTGTACTCGCCATCCAACCTCTGTTTGACTCAATGCCCAGGCGTATCAAGGCCGTTATTACGGCCAGAGGTGGTTGTTCTGGGTACTGATTTCTCAGGATCTATGCACCCAAATTGCGTGAAAATGTAATCACATGTCGGTTCTAGTATAATATATTTGTCCAATGAATACCCGTTTGTCGTCTGCATTTGTTCTTGGTGTAGCAATTTTAATGGCCAGTAGTGTAAGATCACGGAAAGACCGCCAAAGAAATGTAGCAGTTTTATGTCCGGAAGTGATCACAATCTTCTCCCAAACGAAAGTCGAGGCTCGATTTTTAATCCTTACCAGCTGTTAAAATATACATATCTGTTAATACACATCAGTTACGCTAGTTAATTATAAATCTATCATAATGAAACAATGCTTTTAACTGCAGTAATTACTCACCTGACAGTCAGTGTCATTGACACTGCTAATTTGTTGCAATTTGTTAAACCAAAGAAGAACTAACTGGAATGTCGGTTCTTTTTCGCCTTCTAATTCATCTGTGGCTTCCTTAAATGGTCTCAGAAAATGCGCAATTTTTCCTGCAAGCTCATTATCATATCCTTGCAATCTTTAAGCGGAGACCTTTTCCGTCAGCAAAGCAACAACTTCGTTATACTGAGTGTGTAAGGATTCCAGCATAGTGAACAAGCTGTTCCAGCGTGTGCAAACCTCCAACGATGATTTCAGAGACGAGCAGAGGTCACTTTTCTTAATGTACCTTACAATGCATTTTGCGGTATTTGATGTTGATGCGATGTTCGGGACATGATTTAACAAGAAGTTATCTTCATCGAAAGTATGGTTAAGTGTTGTGTTTATACAATGAGCAGCACAAGGAATCCTTTCGTGATTTTCCAAAGCCTTTAATACAATGGCACCCTGGTCGGAGACAAAAGCAAAACTGTGCAACATGTCCGACGAACTGTCACAATCAGACATCCTCTCTTCAATTCCTTTCGTAATATTTACTCCCGTCTTCTTAACGTCCGGGAATTTTGTTGTAAGTAAAACATTGTTCACAAGAGACCAATCTGTGTCAACGTAATGTGTTGTAAGCGTCAAATAGTGTACCTGATTATGCGAATCAGTCCACATATCAACTGTCGCAGCACATGTTTTATTAATAACTTCTGCAATAGCAGAAGGCA